>NC_039279.1:2848288-2982670 GCF_003368295.1 Carassius auratus | reverse complement strand
AACAAATTTGAGTAATTTGAAAAAAATACTTCCCAGTATCACTGATATCTGAGCATTTCCTTGTGAAAATGAAGGACACTTTAGCATACTTTAAAAAAGAGTGTTATTGCATAAATAACATACTTAAAAAAATATATATATATACTGTGCAAACTTAATGTCATGGTTTCAGGCACTTAATTGCATGTTAATAGAAATCAAATTAATGTGTATTATAAGTAATACATTTATATTAAACTGTTAAGTGGGACTAAAGTTCTTTTTTTTTATGTAGCTAATTTACTAATCATCTCTATTGTCTTTGGAACAAGTGTACTGCCAAATATAATCACAAGTATTTACAGTATAGTAAACTAAAATATACATCAATTTCCTTTGTAATTATATATATATATATATATATATATATATATATATATATATATATATATATATATATATATATATATATATATATATATATATATATATATATATATATATATATATATATATATTTATTTGCACATTTTTAATGATGAAATTTGAAATGTATTTAATTAAAATGTAATGTTTAATGTCACACGCACTACAGTTAAAATGATACAACACATCAAAATAAGAGTGGTTGTTTATAAAGCAGGGCAAAAATGTTAAAGAACACAATGATTTAAAATGTGCTGTAAAGTAAACTTTTATTTTGATAATATTTATTTTTAGGTGAACTCAAGAAACATGTTTAAGTACACTATTTTTTTTTTTTTTTTATCTGCGAGTACAGTTTTTTGTTTTTAAATTAACTTTTTATATTTGTTTTACTTTCAAGTGCATATTCAATCAAATTAAGCATGTTTTGCAAGTAGCAACTCATAATTCACAGCAGACGTAAACTAATGTCCATCTGCTATTTAAAAGGAAAACTGTTCCAGTCAAGCCATTTCAAGAAGTTTTTAAGTTTAGCAATGATGATCTGGCACTCTGTTAGAAGTATGCATGTCTTTGTTATGATCTGATAGAGTGTGTCAGTATTGCCAGTATCTTTCACGCTGGCACTACAAACACTTGTACACATAAATGAAGGATGTTTGTTTTCTCAACATGTCAACCCTTACAAAGTATTACATCATGAAAGTATCCTGATCACAGTCTCTTTGATTTAATTTTCCACTCATCTCTGAGAACGGTACTTCAGATGCTCTTCGGGAACTCACTCTCTCACTCAGTCTTTGTTCACACTTAATTTAAGTGGAATATGTGTTTAGAATCAAGGCCAGCGTTGCAGGCAGCAGAATCAGTACTAACTCAGCAGTGTGTTCATTTAACCTCTGTATCCGTCACTAAATGATTAACACTTGTGAAATCTTCTGCAAAGTCCTTTGAATTCTTGAGCCCGGGTGAGTGCTTAGAAAGCCAACAAAGTAAAATGTGTTTAAAGTGTCAGCTCATGCTAAAAGGACCAGCTCAGACCGACACAACTTTCTACACAACTTCCCAGGTTGGTGTGTCTGTTGGATCCTTATAAAAATGATATTACGAGCTGCCTAAACTGACCATAAACTCATTGACTTAACATTCAGAATTTTTGGCCATCTTTAAATAAGCAGTTTTTGCCATGGAATAATAGAATAAAAGAAAGGTAACTGCAACTCTCAAAATTCATACCTTGCTTTTCACAATTTCTGAATTTATTTCTCACAATTCTAAATTCTAAAAAAAATCACTTACTTATGCTAGTAATTCACTGCACAAAACTCATTATGGCCCATATTTCACTTATCTTTGTTGCATTTGGACCTAATGTCTGATTTCTGTTTAGTTTTAAACATGGGACAGCATGTTGAATGCGAATCAAAAAATCCTTTTAAAAAAATCATTTTAAAAGCTAGAAACCTAACCTCTGTATGTATGATTATATGGTTCATAGCATTTATTTGTAGTCATCATTGTTGTTGTTTTTCGGTGTTTAGGTGGGCTTGTAATTTTCTATTACACATAAACCCAGGAACGTAGATGTCCAGGAGAAAAATTGAACACCTTTCTAAAGATCTTAAGTGACCTTTAAAGCAAGAGATGTTCTTCACAGTTGGAAAATGGCTGGCATTTAGTATAATTGACTTGCTTCACTCTTGTAATCTCTGTTGACCCAGCACTTCAGAGGGACCATAGTACATCCATGTCCTCTTATCTAGATCTCTAATTAAATCCAAATTCTGTTCTGAAAAAACAGAACAGGGCACATAATATAGACTAAGCAAACAGCAATATCACATCACTAAAGGACCTTGAATGAAAGTCTTTGCTGCCTTAATTTTTGCTAATTTATGCCATATACAATATATATATATATATATATATATATATATAAGGAGTTGTCCTGACCACATTGTAGCATTAGTATTAACATTCTCCATGTTTTACTTGTACCTCTTTGCCCTTTTCTGTACAACAATTTAAGAAACAGTCAGGGATTGCCTCCACTCAGATTTCTGGTTAAATTGGAATTGTTCTAGGATTTCCCAGAAGTTAAACCTCTTTACAGTCACAAAGACTGGGAATTGTTGTAGGAGTTGCGAGCATCAGTATTTGAACCATGTCAGCGCTTATGGGGTTCCTTAAGCACCCTGTGCTATTGTCAGTGAATACATGAAGTGTGTATCAAGTAACAAAAAAAAAAAAAAAACGTCCTTTAAAACGTCATTATCATATAACCCCTAAAAATATTTAAGAAAAGTGCTCATGCACCCTTAGATTTATGCAGTGTGTAGCTGGGCCAGAGCTAGAATTGCTACTTTCTATGCAGAGCAGCCTGGGTTTGATTCCCATGCTGGAATAAATGTTTTTCCCCCTTTTTTAATACATCAAGTAATCAAGTAAATTTGCAAATAAATGCCAGTGAATGTATCAACAGGAGCAGGATCTCATTTGTTTTAAATTTAAGTTAGTGACTTGATTAAAAGCCTAAAAGCAGGGAGGAACACATATATGCTGTCAAAAATCTGTCAAAATCTTGTTTTAAATGTTTTGAAATAAATTTCCTTTAAATGTTTGAAACCCGGTAATCACTGCTTGCTATCATTATCATTATTTTTTATTAATTTATTATTATTAATTTGAATAAAGTACAATATTCTTTGTGAATTTTCTAATTGTTCATACATTAAAATTACTATATCCATTTCCGTGTTTACAGTACCTTCTGTGCTGATTATTTGATATATGATCTGCACCTCCTTTGTTCCATTAAACTGCATTTATTATATAAGCTTACTTGTGTGTTGTGTTTGGGAGAATAATATTTGGTCAGTATGAAATTCTGGCACTTGACCAACAATGAGATAACGATGTGTTGTTCCCCTGCTCTTACTGTTGTTTTGATGCACTTACCAGGCCTACTGCTCCTTTCGGCCAATGCCTTTTTTTATAAATTGTCTTTTGAAGCATTGAGCTTCCTTGTTTCTAAAGTCTGCTATTGCCCCAGAAGTAAAGTGTTCTAATGACACTTGCACTTTTGTTTTAGTGGTTTTTCAGAATCAAACAGTAGGTATTGATTTGTGTTTCTTGCAGAATTTGATGTCCTTTATCCTGCCTTCTTTTACTTAAACTGCTGACTCCAATAAGGCCAGTTTGTCTCTTGCACATCCTCCCATATGCATTTAATGTATCTGTCCATTAAGTTGATGGTTGGTTGGTATACTTTGTTTGATCTGAACAAAGCTAACGCCAGTCTATCTGAACAAATGCATCAATGACATCATGGTTAAAGGGGTAATTCACCCCAAATGTTTAATTCTGACATCATTTACTCACACTTTTACTATAAAGAAAGTCTAAAAACAACATTAGACATCAGTGAATTTAATTTTTGGGATGAAATATCACCTCCTAAAGCAGGAGGAAATGGTTGAATTTGGACATCTTGATATTTTGAAATAAAGCGTTTGTTAACGTGGAATTCAAAGGTTGATATTCAAACTGCCTACATTTTGTTGAGTTCCTCACTGTTCTTGTCTCTGTGGGTTTGAGCAATCCTGCTGATCCGTGTAATTTCCAAATTAAAGTCATGCATCTGAGGCTTTTTGTTTACTTGATCTTTAGATGGATCTTTTCGGGGAGATTAGCAAAGCCGGGGTGGTAACCTTGGCTCGGCAGGTCTGATTGGCCTCCCACAATGCACTGCTGAGGCATGACATCCTTCAAGAACAGAGAACGGTAGATCAGTATCAGAATGCATAGGTCGACAAGTCTGTGGTACGTGTGCAATCATGTGCTTATTGTGATTGTATAAAACAGTATTTCAGTCAGATTTCCCAAATATAGAAAAAAAGACTGATTAAAGTGCTGCTCGATGAGAAAATTACAGGGGAGAGATATCGAGCACAGGCCATGCCGAAGTGCTGCAATCACGAGAGCTTGTGAAATTGCATTGTCATTTTTATACGACAGGGCAATATTACAAACCGGAACTCATCTTCAAAGTTTTGGAGACATGACATGCTAAAAGGGTTAAGAGCCTCACTTTTCGCCGCCATGACAAACTAGATATTTGGATCCAAAGACTGACAGTATTGGTTGCATCTCCACAACTTCAGAGAGTACCAATCTTAGAAGCCTTTAGAAGCTGTATCTGATAGCGTATATCAATTTCATGGATATTATAACTGGGATTAGTTTTGGCAACAATAATGATTGCAATATTACTTCACAGTGAAACCCATTATCCAATCAAAGGATCATAGACTGATTTGTTAAATCTAAAATTAATTTTGTTTTTAGCGGGTTTACACCCAAATAACCTAAATCTCTCAGGCACTAAACTCCGACCCACACTGGGCTTTTCATAATTATACCCAGAATTAATTAAGGGAAGAGTTTAAGCACAGCTTTTAACATTCAACTCATCTCTCCCAAAACACTCTCACCCTTGGGCCACTGCGTTTAGCTCACAAGAGGGAGTTCTTGATTCCTCCACAATGGAAGCCTTCGGTTCGGTTGCGTTTTAAAGCCAACAGGAGTTGCTCGTGATTCTTGGCACATGCACGCAGTCTTCGCTCATTGATTCTGATGTGCGTTTGATGTGCCGTGGGACTCAACTAGGTCACATTTTATTCCTTTGTTTCTTTGATACGAGACATTTTGGCAGGGCTTGGTTTGAAATGGAAGGGAGAGGCAGCTAGTGCTCAGAGACTCTGAGTTTGTCGTAAATAAAATGACTCATTAAATGGATTATGAAGAACAGAGTTTTCAAGCTGTAGGTTTAATTATCTCGATGCATGTGATATTATTAAACATTATACATCCATAAAAGCAGCATCATTGTTCTATAGAGTTTGAGAAAGTGAGAAGCAGAAAGGTGATTTATATGGTTTATGGCTGTGCTGTGCAGCACATCAATACTTATAAAAACTGCACTGATATCAGAACTGGAATTTCAGATGACCAGAAAGGTGTTTTGAGTCCAGAAAACTTTAAAATCAAGGAACCTGAGAAGTGTTGTCATGTTCTGTTGAGACAAACAACTGGACCATTGAGAATTTTGGTTACCGTATTTTCCGGACTATAAATCGCACTTTTTTTCATAGTTTGGCTGGTCCTGCGACTTATAGTCATGTGTGACTTATTTATCAAAATTAATTTGACATGAACAGAGGGAAATGAACCAAGAGAAAACAATACCGTCTACAGCCGCGAGAGGGCGTTCTATAGAGCGCTCTCTCGCAGCTGTAGACGGAAATGTTTTCTCTTGGTTCTTGGTTCTTGGTTCGAAATTAATGCGACTTATAGTCCATTGTGACTTATATATGTTTTTTTCCTCATAATGACGTATTTTTGGACTGATGCGACTTATACTCAGGTGCGACTTATAGTCCGAAAAATACGGTAATAGTTTCCTTTAATTCAGATTAAAATATATCTCTAGTCAACACAACAATAACTAACAATACTAGATAATAATCTATCTATCATCCTTTTTTTATTTCCCTTATAACTTCTGAGTCAGATTTATTTAATCACTAAGATTATTAGTTAGCACCCTCATGGTGGTGATCTTCAAAAAGGACTGGTGATGTGATAAAAGGTCAGTAAAAATTGTCCAGCTACCCAGCTCTGAATGAATATAATCAGAAGTTACAGAAGCGTGTCTGATGGTAAGGCCAATGAATCGCCTCTGTGAGCAGATACCATCAGGTAAGGGGCTTCAGTCAAGGTCCAGTGTCAGCAGAAGCAATACATTCTCATTCATAATGAAGAGGCTGTTCTGCTTCCCAAATAAATAAACATTTATTATTCTCTCGGCTGCATGAGCATGACAGGAATTGTAAACTGATACAAATTGCCAGGATACACATTGGGTGCATCACAGTTCACCTCTTTCTTTATGACAAATGCATCTTATAAAAGACGCAGTCTGTTTGTAAATAGACTATGCTAATATTTTGAAATGTATACACAAACATATGTGTAACTCGTAGGCTGGCATGTCTGGAAGCTGGTGTTGCTACAGATCCTCCCTGCAATATGCTGAATACTCTTCACACATTATTTTGGCAGTCACTCACAGCAAGGATGAGACTACCTGTACTCTTCCTCTTTCTGGAGACACCTTTTGTGGGAAGATATTCTGAACAGTTGCAGAGAATCACATAATCTCAAAATTTTTTACTTAATGTTGCCTTAGAAAATTCTCTTTTAGGATATATAAGATAGCATTGTAAGTATATATATATATATATATATATATATATATATATATATATATATATATACATATATATATATATATATAATTTTATATACTATATATACTTTTATTTATTTATTTTTAATCATTTATTTTTGCAGAGAAATCACTCCCATAATAACCAGCAGTGGTTACATATATATATAAAAAAAATTGATTATGTTTAATGTTCCAGCCAACCTCCGTAGCCCCATTTAACAATTTTCAAGATACATAATAAATAAATAAATAAATAGATTAATAAATAAATAAATAAATAAATAATAATAATAATAATAATAATAATAATAATAATAATAATAATAATAATAATAATAATAAAATCAATCAATCAATCAATCATTCATGAGTCTGGTATCCCTCGTGTTTTATATGTCTACAAATAAAACATGAAAATATGCTAGTGTTAACCATTGATTTCAGGCATTTACAAAATAAAATAAAATAAAATAAAATAAAATAAAATAAAATAAAATCCCCCAAAACCACTGACTTTGGAACAATGTGTAAAAGCAAAATTGCTTGTATGTTTTTTGCATCAAGATTATCTTCACACAAAACTTTTATGAATTCTGAAGCCTAAATATAATTGGCAGAATTAAAAAGCCAAATATAGGTATAAACAATATAATCCATGGTCATATTCTGACATCACAAAATGTTTTTACAAATTGACTAATTGTATTGGTCATTCAAAACACTTTTACTCAGTATTTGTGTGTGCTGTGTATTTGTATGCATCATTAGCCTAGCAACATGGCATGCTAATGTGAAACTATTTGGAACCAATTATGAGTTGAGTCTCCTATGCAGAATTGCTGCCTATGTAGAACACTCGAAATCAATCACTCTTGAGGTTTAATTTCTGCCTATACAGGCTGCAGTCAGCTTTGTATTGAACAGATCCTAAGCTTAGCCGACTGCATTAGGCTAAAACTTCAACCCAAATAATGAGCAGAAAACATCAGAAAATGCACAGATCTCGCATTTTAACCTCAAACATTCACCATGCATCATGTTGACTGTAAAGGTCTCTGTCTCTCACCCCTAGCAACCATTTGTCTCTTACAGGCAATTCCAAAAGCTTTCACTGCCTCTGTCTGATGCCTTCATAACAACAGATTACAGATAATGTCCTCTTGTCACCCTCTGTCCCATCAGTCCTGACATCAAAACACATCCAAGTCTCTTAACCTTCACAAGAATAATATCAACTGATCGAGCCTGTTTTGATTCGCTGGGTTCAGGGCGAAGACAAGTTTATACAGGAACGCCTCTAAACCGTTATGAGCAAATTCATGCCTTTTTATCCTCAAAGCGAGAACAAAATAAGGGACAGCTCACCCAAAAATGAAAATTGAGATTATTTGCTCCAGCCCATTTCATAAATTAACCACGGGAAAAGTGGGATTAGAGCAAAGACATTGAGTGCGACGCTCTCATTGTTGATTTTGGTAGCTTTAATTTGGTAGGTTTTTGATCATGCGCTTTTAATTATTTAATGACAAAGCTGGAAGACATCTTTTTACTGAGACCTGTGTACCTGATCTGATTAAATGATCTCATATTTTTATGCGATAGACAAGCAGCTAATTCAAGAATGATGAGATATGTTCAAGAAGAGTCCTCAAACAGCTCAGGCCTCACAACATATGTAACTTTGAGCGAAATAAATGAAAGCTAGTAAACTAGAGACAAGCCATATATCATGAAGTGTAGAAATGATCTATAAGCTGCCCAAGGTTATCAATCCAACATTTGTGTGTGTGTTTCTGTCTGTCTATGTGTCTCCCAGATCAGAAAGTAATGGCAAGAACAGCCATATTTTTTTCAGTGAACAGATGAAAATCATGAGTTCATGCATCATTAAATGTTTTAATGAGCAGATCTCATCATCTCCCTCTTCATTTAACTCCCATAATGCACAATACATCTTTTCAAAAAAGTATTTGACAGGCACAATGGTGACTGATATTCTTTCATAAGGACCTGAGGTTGAACTGAAGTCAGACATAATACAAAAATGTATTCCACATTTAAAAAAAATAAATAAATAATTGTTAGCTTATTTACATAAACTAAAATATATTTTTGTCTAGCTACAAATAATACATATTTTCAATTACATGTATTATTTGATAAATATATATATATATATATATATATATATATATATATATATATATATATATATATATATATATATATATATATATTATAATACTAATAATTTACATTTTAGTAATTAAAATAAAAATAGATGTATTAACTAGTATCTCAATAGTGCTAAAATAGCACTGCCTGCGACTGTATTGAGAATTTTTTTTTTTTTTATATATAATATAATTTATTATATATTATTTTATTTCTTTATTCTTATTGTTTAAATTTACTATTTTATTGTATATATTTATTTTAATATTAATTTTTTTTAGTATAATTTCTTTAAATTAACAACATTTAACGTCTTTTTTATTTTGTGGTTTAAAAGGTTTCTGAAGCAGAACACCACAACAGAGCATTGTGGAAATTGCACATACATATTCAACCTGACAATCTGTCAACCCCTCTGGATTTCAGCAGTGCCCAGCCCAGTGCTGAAGCCAAATGTAATTAACCTTTATGAACAAGCAGAGTCTGTTGAGCAGAACTGGGACAGACGCTAGAAAATTAAAGGTTAAATATGGCCCGGTTGATGAGAAAAAGCCTCGAGCCTCTTCCAACATTTTCAGTGTTTAAACAGTCAGACGAACATTTGATTGAAGCTTTAATCAGTTTATTAAGTTAAGAGAGTACAATGAAATGCTGTTTTGATTCCCAATGATGAAAGCAACATTTATGTTGATCTAGAGAGTTATATCAGCATTTGAGATTTGTGAATTTAATCCATAGCCTTATTGGCTTGTAGAAAATGGATAGCCAGACTGATTTGTACTGCATAATGTTTGTGCATTTCAGACAGGAACCACTTTGGCAAGTTTACTTGAGTTTATTGAACACAATTTATCTTTGGTGGTATGGTTCCTTATGGGGGTTCTTGCTCCCAGAATAATTAAGCATACAAGAGCTTTAATATTAACCCCCAAAACATAATGAAAGGTATTACTGTCTGAAGGTATTACCCCCCCACCCCCAGAACCATCATCTTAGAAATACATGACAATTAAGACCCTTAGCAAAGTCTTTAAAGCAAAAAGTGATAATCATGTAGATGTGGCAGTGGGACTTCTATCCTGTAGCCTGGTTATGAATGTGAGTGTCTCTCAGCAGTGAGGTCCATGCCAGATAAGATTTGAAAGCCTTAGTGATCTGAAACAAAGAAGACGACAACCAGAAGGTTCACAGTTATATGCTCATGCTTATAATGAGGAGGGAGGGAGGGTTGCGAGCTGTTGAACATTCTTTCCGAGCAGTGGTGCCACGTATAATGTGTCTAATATGAGAGTGGTAGTGATTGGAGCCATTTGACACTGCTGCGCTCGATTTCAGACAGGTACCACTTTGGCAAGTTTACTTGAGTTTATTGAACACAATTTATCTTTGGCAGTATGGTTCCTTATGGGGGTTCTTGCTCCCAGAATAATTAAACATACAAGAGCTTTAATATTAACCCCCAAAACATAATGAGAGGTATTACTGTCTGAAGAAGATCCCCCAAACCAACCTTGTTCCATTCCTGCAAAGAGAAAAGACAGTGTTTATTGGGATACCCGTAATATAGCCTACTGGCTAGCAAAGGGGTATTCCCCCCTCTAATGAGGCAGAGAGAAGCTGGCCTCTCTATAATTAAAGTAGAAGAGTATTCTCTCCAGCGGGAGAACCACAAGAACAGCATGCATGTCCCTGAGCTTAGTATGAGCAGTAGGAGAGTAGCGTGAAGACCCCCCGAAATTGTCCTTGTTCCATTCCTGCAAAAGAGAAAGATAATGTTATTGAGAGGTCCTTAATGCAGCCTATGTTAGGAGAGGGGTATTCTCCCCTCTAGACGCGAGGATGAGAATAGCAAGTCTTCTCTTGATTTAAGTAGCAGGGGTGTTCATCCCCTGCTGAAGGATGAACAGCAGTCCCCTGCAGCCATAGCAGAAAAGGGTGTTCTCTCCAGCTGGAGAGAACAGCAGTCCCTTTCTTCTGAGGGGTGTTCATCCTTCGCTTGAGGGATAGAACAGTGGTCCCCTAAAGGTATCGCAGCAAAGGGTGATCTCCCTAGCGGGAGAAAACAGCAGCCTCGTTTTTTTTTTTTTCACATAGCAGCAAAGGTGTTCTCTCCAGCTGGAGAAAACAGCAGTCCCTTTTCCTTTTTTGATTTAAGTAGCAGGGGTGTTCATCCCTCGCGTAAGGGATAGAGCAGCGGTTCTACAGGTATTGCGGCAAAGGGTGCAGTCCTTTTTTTTGTATCGTATGCATGCGGTTTTAGGATGTAGTTTAACTGAGCAGGGAAATTTTGTTTGCCTTATTGCTCAAGAGCACGCTCTCCCGTGGAAAACAAACCAAGCCAACTTTTCTCTTTTATCGGAGGGCTCGCGTTAATAGAGCCATTAGCCATGCTTATATAATGAAACCATGGTTACACATACAGTAAAGAAGCAAATATTAACCCAATGCATGCATTTCCAGGCACTTATATATATAAAGCTTATTTAATCTTAAGCTGGTCCTGATGGTTTTGAAAAGTGTATATATACAAGTGTATATATAAAAAAAATTATGCCTTGCAAGTCTGTCATTCTCTGTATTTTGCCATGCTTTGTGCATAATTAAATGCTCTTCCATGTTCCCTTTGTGGAATACAGGAACACGGAGCAGCTGGGAAGGCTTGCTGGGACCCATCCTGCCCTCTCAGATAACTGCAGTAACATCACTCTCTGCTCCTGGAGTGACCCTACTTACTGGAAACTGGAAGAAGCAAAGAGCAACAGGTGAGAAAACACATAATATAATGCGATTTTAAGTAGCCTTTCCACAATTGCTTTTGTAGTGTATGCAAATTTTGCTTTGATCACAGGAATACATTGTTTCAAAATATATCAATATAAAAATAGCTTTTTTAAATTATAATAATATTTCATAATATTGCTGTTTTTACTGTATTTTTAATTGAACAAATGCAGCCCTGGTGTATATGTATTTTACTTAAGGTAAAAATATCTATAAATTAGATCATTTAATAGAAACATTATAACTTTATTCTACCTGTCTAGTAACAATGGACAGAGCTATCATAAGTTATATTTCTTTAGAATAAAAATCTGTTTAGATTTTTTTTTTCTGTTGAAATCATAATTTTATCCCAGCCTAGGCCACTTTTATAAAAAAAAAAAAAAAAAAAAAAGTTATTGCACATCTCTGAAGTGAGAGATTTTCTTCTAAATTGCATCATTTTTTTTCACGACATGTTTATTGCAAAAATACCAACCATGCAGGCACTTCTAAAGGAGACTTTAATAAAATAACATTTACTAAATAGCCTATAGACAAGTATTCATCACCTGCTTTTCCCATCTTCATGGAATTCATTGCATTTTCTACAAGACAGATCTGAGTCTGCACACTCTAGCTAACAAAACTGACCAGATTTAACATGTCCAGCAATGTTCAACCAATCATATTCTTTCCTTCTACATTATGGTCTGTATTCCCTGTGTGACATATTTTGGACAGCAGCCTTGTGTTTATCGCACCATAAGCAGCTTGTGATTCAACTGGTCGCCACACAGATATTCTTCTCCATTGTCTTCCATCAACAAAAGACTTTATAGTGGAAGTGTGGCACAGAAGTATCTGCGCTGACAGAAACAGATGAATGGTTTGTGTAGGCGTTGATGAGAGGTTTCCCATCAGTGCTTCTAGCTCTGTGATGATGACTGATATAAATCAAACAGAATCTTCATTCAGCGTTTATTGCAAATCAGTTGCTTCTTGTTATACAAAGAGTTGCTATGGGGCCAGAACAGTTTCATCCAACTTTAATCAGGATTTGTCAGTGCTAGTTGTTCTATAAGTAATCCACTAGCTGTTCCCCCTATGCCCACTTTAACCGTATACATACACTACTGTTCACAAGGTTTTTTTTTTTTTTTTTTTTTTTTTGAAGAAGAAGAAGAAACTGGGTCAAGTTTGTTGACACACTTTGATATTGGCTTGTCTGAAAGTTTAAAATAACTATTAAAAGCTTAAAGTTTGGAAGTTATACTCAGTCTGAAAAAGTCAGACAGGCCAATAAAAACTCAGACCATAGACTACTTAAAACCCTATTAGACCTCATCAGACTGCTAAACCACAAAAAACAGACCTTTAAAAGACATACTAGGAATTTCTTAAGTTTTGTTAGAATTATTTCACATGTTGGTAGCATATTTTATCAAATTGTTGGCTCTAACATGTTATAACTCTCTAGATCAACATAAATGTTTAACATGTTGGCAGTTTGTTGCCGCATGCTGCATGTTTTAACACAAGGCTAGCATGTTTTAGTATATTTCTAAATATTCAACAAGTTGCTAGCATACATGGCTGACATGTTTTAGTAAGTTGCTAGTATTTAAACAAGTTGCTAGCATGTTTTAAATTGATGTTTCTACAATATTTTAACAAGTTGCAAACATTGCATGTTTTATGTTTATAGCACAATTTAGCACGTTGATGGCATGTTTTACCATATTGTTGGCATGTTTTAATAAATCATTAGAGGTCCTTTAAAAAGCTGAGATCAGCCATATACGTACAATGTATCACTATATTCAAGTCCTCTGATGTCATTTGGCTGCTGTTTGTGAGGAAAAGACTGAAATTGATGCAAACCTCATTTGCAATTATCAAATGAATATTCAAGTCAACTACTTGTATTTCCTCTTAAAATTAATTGTTTGCATGACATATACATAACAGTAAATATGTAGAATCAAAACAATCTTGAGCAAATCCCTTTCCTACCTCTGAACGTGAGCTTTTCTCCCTGACGTTTCTTTCTTTCTTTCTTTCTTTCTTTCTTTCTTTCTTTCTTTCTTTCTTTCTTTCTTTCTTTCTTTTTGTTCTATCCAAAGCTGCTGAATTCAGTATGCTGCCTGTTTGAGTTTAATTTCATGCAGGACAAAAGATCAAGCAGCGCATTTGATTTCAGCTCCACCTTATGCTTGCCACATCTAATTTCATACCCTTCCATGGAGATAAAGTGAAAATGACTTTGGGCTAGACTGAGTTTGAGTGTGTTCAAACTATGTATGTAGTAGTAGTGATGGCATAGTGTATAATGGTTTCTACCATTAATGACAGTCTCAGTGTGTTGCTTTCTCATTGATTTGCCTGCCAGCTGTTATGTGGTTGTTGTTAGAAGGTTTTACTCTTATCATGTGTTGCAATGTCTTTTGATAACTTTTAGATGTTGCTTGTAATGTGATTTTTTTTTCTCTCTTTCTTTTTTTTGTGCATTATAGATTTTCTGAATGTTCTGTCAATATTCATAAAGAGCAAAGCATACATCATTGTTTGTACTCAATGAAGTACAGTCTGTCTCTGTGTGTGTGTGTGGGGGGGAAAACAGTTCTCACTCAGAAACTGCTAGTAAGTTTCACAATTAATTACAAAAAAACAGCAAATAACACATTGAATTAAACATTACATTTTTAACTTGTAATTTTTTTTTTTTTTTTTTTTTTTTTTGCAAAATGTACTATTTGTTTTATTTAGAACTTTGTCAGAAGTTTGGGGTCAGTAAGATCTTCAGTGTTTCTGAACAAAGTCTCTTATATGCTCCCCAAAGCTGCATTTATTTAATGTTAAACCAGTAATCTTGTGAAATGTTATTACATCTTAAAATAACTGCTTTCTATATTATTTATTTCTGTGTTCATCTCAGTTTTATAAGCTTTTTTTTTTTTTTTTTTTTTTCCATTGAAAATGATCAGGAAACAATTTGTTTGTTCTGTTATCACATTAGATTCAATACCAATATCAGCCAATCAGATTCAATACCAGAAAGAACTGTTGTGTGTGTATGTATATATATATATATATATATATATATATATATATATATATATATATATATGTGTGTGTGTGTGTGTGTGTGTGTGGTTAAAAAGGCTAGATTATTATTAAATTAGAAAAATACAAAACAAAAGCTTTTTCACTAGTAGTCTCAGAAAGCTAAAGAAAAGCAGTCAATCAGTGAAGAATACTGTAATTTACACAAATCAGCATACTTATAACTGAACACATAGCCTATATTCATACATGCAAATGAAGGCACCCCTCTTCCCTTGGTGATAGCTCAGCTTAAAACAGAAGACAAAATGAAATAGATCTCAGTAAACTGATTTGCAATGTTTTCATTATGGGAATTCATTGATTAATTTGGATGCCACAATCATTTGTTTAATATTGTAGATGAAGTGAACATGAATTTCCTATTAATGTTTTACTTGAATTAAGTTGACTATTAATGAGGCACTGATTGTTTGAATAAATAATGTGAATTTTGTATCAGGGGATATTGAGCATTTATCTCTGTCCTCAGATAAGATTTTGGAATTGAAGAAGCCATCCTGCACCAACGCCTTGGTGCTCCACCGTGATCCGAACCCAAAGGCTAAGGCTGAGGTTTGTAATCCTCATCTTTCTCTTATTAACTGTAGTTATGATATCCGCAACATCAACATAATTGCTATTGCCATACTGTTTGTCCGTTGCCAGACTTTGGTCCTCATGAAAATTGTTTTGGATTGTCTTAGAGGCATAAAGAATATCAAAATGATTTGTGAAAAAAGGTCAGACTGTGCATGGGCACAATCAGATTTGGAGTCCAATTAAGTTTGAGTTAATAATCGCTTTTGTTGAAGTGTGCTTTGCCATAGAGTCCCTGTAGGTGACGGCTTTTTAAAATCTTTTCAGCCAGATTAATTAACAAAATTCCCCCAGAACCGTAATTCATTCGACCGCAAGCCTGCTGCCCAACCTTATTCAGAGAATCAGTCATTTGCATCATTCGGTCATGCAGGGACTGGGTAATTGGTTGTTTTCTGAGTGTGTGTTCAAGGCTGAGCATATCTACATCATTTATCAGGTGGATAATCAGCACTATATTTTATCATTAGCCTTGTAACCCATGTTTAGGGTGAGATAATTGAGCTTCACTTTGCCTGAATGATTACAGAGTAGAAAAAAAAATAAAAATGTATGCGCTCTATTTTAAAGACTCACTGTCTGCTGCCAAACTGAATCAACTGACTTGATTTCAGAAGTGATTTCAAACAATCTGCATATATTACTAAGATAAAAATATGATACTCTGATAAGCATGAAAATACATAAATCAAGTACTGACTAAAACAAACTATATTTGATTATTAGAGCTATTTTTTACTGAAACATTTAAGTTTCTTATTGCCTGTTCTGTTGCTCAGAATTACAGGATTAGACATTGATTTCTTGATTTCCTTAATGTATAACTTTTGATGGTATTAAGTATTTTATTTTATGTATAAAACACACACACACGCACACATACATATGTATATGTGTGTGTGCAAATTTAGCAGTTTTGTGTTTTTCATATAATATTTTATTTTTTACTTAAAATAAAATACTTAATAAATAAAAAAATAAAAAAGAAAGAAAGATAAAAAAAGAAAAAAAAAAAGTTTGTTTTACTCATTCAATTTTGAATGCTATTTGATGTTTTTGGCCCTGACTCTTGTTCTGGTTATGAATCTGGCCGGAATCCCGTATGAAAACTCACAAGACCACTCAGACAACATTATGCCTTTCTGTATGTGTGTGTGTGTGTGTCCAGGATGAGCCTTTTAAAGTCAGTATGGATGAGGACAGCTCGCTCAAAGACAAGCGGCCAGTAGCATCCACGCCTATACCTGGGTCACCATGGTAACTATCCATTTTGTCTGCGCAAATATAATTGTATGGCTCACCATCAATTTCATGCATTTTTATTGCTAATAAATGACTCTCTGCAAGCAAGATAATGACCGATCAATTGTCTGTGTCAACCAACACTTTCAAATACTACTGTTGTGAATGTGCTATTTTCTCATGTGTTTTGGAATAGTTTAATAGCCAGATTGTTCATATATATTGACAAAGTTTTTTGTTTTATCTCCTCTCAGTCTGTCATAAATGTCAGCAGCTTTAGCACTATTTAAAAGATGCATGCCGCTCTATAACTGCCTGATGACAGTAATGCTTGAATGAAATACAGAAGTGCACATGGCAAACCTCCAGAGCTAAACAGATACACTGACACCCAATCGAAAACCTGCATAAGGACGACGTGTTATGCAAGACTTCCTTTTTTTTTCTGCCAAAGCAGTGTGGGCTTTTTTTCACTGCAAAACACACACACACACACACACACTGGCTGATGGTTGATGACACCAGAATTGGAGCTGTTGTGTGATTGTGATCTGTTATGTGTTGGTTAGTTTCCTGTGGTAAATAAAGGAGCAAATGACCCTCCTCCATCCTCAACTCCATTTCATCACAGTCAGGACTTGGCTTTCTAATATTCATTGTTGAATCAGACTCCGTTAATCTGTAATGTTGTTAAACTAAAATGTCCTTAAGAACATTCATTATATCTGCATCTGTGTCTGTTCTGTTTACCGTTGGGAGATATAGCTGCTCATTCATGACAGAGTTTTTACCCAGAACAGAACTATACCTCCAATCCAAACTGTTTGTGTTTCTGACAAAACGAGATTGAATGGAGAGCAAATTGAGAATATTACTTAAGTCTCCAACTTCTCACATATCCTTTTTATCTAGAGCTCTAGAAGGAACCTTAATAATGTCTGAAACTATGAGTACAAATTATCTGATCTAATTTGATTCTGATTCAAATATTTAATTCAATTCTGATTAGATCTGAATATAGGCATATATTAGGCGTAAATAGGCATAAATAAGCTTTCCATTGATGTATGGTTTGTTAGAATAGGACAATAATTGGTTTTTAAAAATATTGAGAAAATCAACTTTAAAGTTGCCCAAGTGAAGTTCTTAGCAATGCATATTACTAATCAAAAATTACGTTTTGATATATCTACAGTAGGGAATTTACAAAATATCTTCATGGAACATGATCCTTACTTAATAGCCTAATTATTTTTAGTATAAAAGAAAAATCAATGATTTTCACCCATATAATGCATTTTTGTCTATTGCTACAAATAAAACCCAGCTACTTAAGACTGGTTTTGTGCTCCAGGGTCACAAATTTATTATTTCTCTCTCTCTCTCTCTCTCTCTCTCTCTCTCTCTCTCTCTCGCTCTTTCTCTCTCTTTTACTTTGGTTTTTGTGGGATTAACTTCAAGATAAATTTAAAGGTGGACAGTGGCACACAATGATGATGTTTTGCATTTTTGGGGGCAATTGACATACAGATACCTTATAGTTGTTCTGCGTAGTACTGTAAGTCTGGATAGAAGGAAGGCAGAAGAAAGTTGCATGGAAAAAAAATATATTTAGCATCTCCTAAGCAAAAAAAAAAAAAAAAGAACAATCTCTAAGCAATAAAATGGTCCTTTGGGTAGAGCTTTTGCTTCTAAAGTTAATTTTGTAGTTATTGTTTTATATGGAGGTTGCATGGAAATGATTTTAAAACACAAGAATCCCTGCAATATAAATGGAAAGACAAATGAAGCATGAGTGTAGTGCCAGCCATATGTTTGCACTATGAATAAATGCATATGAGTAAAGCGGATGATCCGTTTCAAAGATTTTTTTTTTTTTTTTTTAATATCATTGGGTCAGTTTTATGGAACAGGAAGGCTCTGCCGATCTCCCTGATGCGATGGTTGGCATGAGGTTGTATCAAATTTCCTCACAGACCATGGCAAAATCCATGAATACTTTATCCGACATGCCCTGAATGAAGCCTGAAATGGGTCTTAAATTATCACTGTAAGGTAAGTATATCTAGTGCGGAACGTCTGAAATATTGCCTACTTTTGGATTTATGACATAAAACTTAACTATATAATAGGCTTGTAGGCTTGCATTGTGGATTTTATCCATTTAAAAATCTTGTGTAACTCCTGGATGATTACGACAAAAAAAAAAAAAAAAAAAAAAAAAAGCTGGTGAAGACAAAAAATGCATCAGATTCTGAATATAATGGTCAAATTCAGCCCATCTGGTCTTTCTCAGCTGCCATTTATGACCCACAATCCTCTCTCTGGGTCTCTCTAGTCAAGCTGGGACTGTTTTTCATCATCAGGATTTCTTAGTCATTGTGAGAACAGTCTGTCGGATTGTGTTCCTGAATGTATGCGACTATATAAAGACATGACAGCATCTCTCTCTTTTCTGTAGGTGTGTAGTATGGACAGGTGATGACAGGGTGTTTTTCTTCAATCCCACCATGCATTTGTCAGTATGGGAGAAACCAGTGGATCTGAAAGACCGTGGAGACCTCAATCGAATCATCGAGGACCCGCCACATAAACGCAAGAAAGACTCTTTAGGTGAGACTCTGTCCAGAAATAGTAGACCATTCAGGCATATTTAACACACTCTTAAATATACAATTTGCTAAAATTTTTAGATACCATTTAATATGAATAATGTACAAATTGGTATGCAAGCAATGTGTTTTCTGACCCATTTAATGGCAAATTTATTTATAAATGAAATCCAGATGGCACAGACAAAGTCTTTATATAGCTGAATTTAATTAACATCAAAAGTTCCGCAAGTATGAATTATAATTGAAACATCATCGCATTTAGAAATCACACAAAAACTGTTATGGAAGGTTCAGTAAATGTGTAAACTGTGTAAAAAAAAAATAATAGTAATAATTCTATATCCGTCTCATGAAAACAAACCCAACCTGTGATTAAATTGCATATTCCATGAATCTGTTGTAAGATAAAATAATTTACTTTTCAGATGCTTTGCATATGTTCACATTGTTTGCATCCAAAATGTAAATGCACTTACACATAAAAAAATACTGTACACCATACCATTCAAAAGTTTGATTTATTGAATGATTGACTCGCATTGTTTGAAAGAAGTCTCTTCTGTCAACAAGAATTTGTTTGATCAAAAATACAGTAAAAACGTAATATTATTATTATTATTATTATTATTATTTTTTTTTACAATTTAAAATAACTTTTTTCCATTTTATTTGTAAATATATATATAAATATAATAAACAGTAA
This sequence comes from Carassius auratus, assembly GCF_003368295.1. Classification (NCBI taxonomy): domain Eukaryota; kingdom Metazoa; phylum Chordata; class Actinopteri; order Cypriniformes; family Cyprinidae; genus Carassius; species Carassius auratus. The sequence continues at coordinate 2,962,773 of NC_039279.1, read as the reverse complement.
TTAATATGTAATTATTACTGTGATGGAAAAGCAACATTCTCAGCAGTCTTCAGTGTCTCATGATCATTCAGAAATCATTCTGGTTATTTGCTCAAGAAACATTAATTTTTGATCCATTTTATGAATCCTTTCTGAATAAAAGTATTGAAACTTACAGACCCCAAACTTTTGAACAGTAGCATACCTGCAAATACTAATGAGATCAGGATGGAAAGCCCTTCTGTAGCCTCGAGGAAAGACCCATTTATGTTCAGATTAAGTTGCTGAATCAGTGAAGTGTAACTCACGACTTTATGATATGAAATACAGGAGCACAGTCTGTAAAGTGATGAACTTGGCTGAAAGTCTAATCCTTACAGTGTGATAATGATGCTCAAGCTAAAGTTGAATACACCCACCAACTACAGAACTGGTGTTCTCGTGGATTAACTAAAAGCTGTAATCCAATGAAGCGGCTCTGCAAATATTGAATTAGTCTGGATCTTGTCTGGAAGTTATTATACGGTTGACTTGATTTCCCAGAAGGCTTTTCATCTTTATTGATTTAGTTTCATAGCTGTTTCATGGAGATTATCTATTGATGACCTTAATCTATTCAGAGTCTAAAGTGTAAAAATGTCTGTTTGAGTAAATTAGTTCTTATTGTGCTTTTCGGATTAACAACCTGGCACGAGCCAGGCATATAAATACAGAAAAGCTGGAGTTATGTGCAAAAATAAAACTTTACAAACTTGCTGGTGTTTTTACTAATTAATCACTTGTTTGTTTTGATAATCTGTTGATACTGTTAAATCCTAGTAAAGTGCCTGGATTTCTACAGTACTGCTCTACAGCATGTTGTGTTCCATCAACAGACGATGGCTCAAATGCTGACGATGATGACAATGATGAAGAGGAAGGTAGTTCAAAGAACAAGCGCTACAAGTAAGTTGAATTGACCCATGTAAAATATGACAGCAAATCTTAATCTGCTTTAACTGATGAGGAGGATCTTGTATCAGATGTGTTGTATTTCACACACCTTAATAATCGCAGCTCAACAGGAAGTCTTTAGTTTTTGGTGGGCAACATCTGCACTCACAGCTTGATGCAGATTTATTAATCTGTCGCTCATGGAGATCATTTAAATTGAACAGTTGGGTGTTTGAAATACTCCCAAATGTCTGTGGATATATATATATATATGTGTGTGTGTGTGTGTGTGTGTGGGTGTATATAGGCATGACTTATGCGTTTCATCAATACTTCAAGCCTTTAATCATAAGCCATTAGATCAAAAAGTTTGACGAAGATGAAGACAAACAAAGTATGTCCAAACTTTGAGTGTATGACAAAAATTTATGATAGCAAACAAGGCACGGTAAGAATTGCTGAAATGCCATGAATATTTAATTCACACAATATTTACTCCAAAATATTTGAAGATATTTTAATGCGTTATAAACTATCGTAATAGTTTGTGCAGAATCAATGTAGTAAAAAAATATCTGTAATACCTGAAGATTATTGGAGTATAACAAAATCTTTATTTATTTTTTTCTTCTTAAAATTGTCATGTTTAATTCAATGTGTTACGTTTGCTGTTTTTTTGCTTTTGTCTTTTTTGAAAACATCAATTTAGTTTCTATATTTGTCGAGTCGGGACAGTGGGCGGAGCTCGGGGTGGTGACTGAAGGAGGTGACTGTAGTTCTGACGACAACTTTTTACAGAAGTCAAAACGATTCGTAAAAAATCACAGCTACTTTATGAAGGCTGTGTGCCTTTTAATGTGGACTGATTATGTTTTGACATTTATATGGCAGTTAAATAGCCCCTAGACTTCAGTTATTGTGAAAAAAAAGCAGGAAATTTGGCATTATGGGACCTATTTATATGTGTGTGTGTTTGAACCTGGAGCACAAAAGCAGTCTTGAGTCTCTGGGGTATATTTGTAGCAATAGCCAAAAACACATTGTTTGGGTCAAAATTATAGATTTCTCTTTTATGCCAAAAATCATTGTGTGTGTGTGTGTGTGTGTGTATTGGACAACATATTTACAGAACTACACATCAGAGCTGTTGTATTTCCATTCCTTTAAAGACTGGACCATCCTGCTGAGTGTGAAGGAAGAAACGGCTCATCTCTTCAGATGGTTGTACCGCTGGAGCTCCGGATCGGCCACTTCAGAGACATGCTTCTGGAAAGAGGGGTGAGAAATCCAGTGATGATAATGAAACTTCAGACTTAAAGAAAAAAAAAAAGGAGATAAAAGCTAATGCAACCATTCATCCTAAACTAAGATTTCTGCCAGTACCTGGCCTACCACAGTAGTACAGACTTTGTATATGTGTACACACTGTGAATCTGGAAATGAAGTGGCATAACTGACGTGTTTGTTCTGGATGAGGATCATTCAACCTGTGTATTTTGAATAGGTGTCTGCATTCTCCACCTGGGAGAAAGAATTGCACAAAATTGTATTTGATCCACGTTACCTGCTGCTGAGTCCAGAAGAACGAAAGCAGGTATGACACAGAGGTTTCATATCAGCCTCGATCAACCTCAATTATTAACAGAACTTCAAACTTCATTAACTCTACATTTCCACTGACAAACTTACTGTGGTTTTGAAAGTACAAGTAGATGGTGGTAAGACCAAATGTCCTGTATCAAGCATGACTTGCACACTGAAAATGTATATATTGTAAATTTTTTATATTTATAAAATATTTTATATTTATTTTATAAATATTGAAATTAAAAATAATATCTTAAAATATGTATTTATAGTAGGGCTGGTAAGCAATTGATTTATTTTAATCTAATTAATTACATGATGTGGTGATTAATTAATCTAATTAATCGCACATAAAATTTGGAGAAATTACTCTGAAAAGATCATTTAAAGTCATTGTTGTCCAAAGCATCAAACAGAGATTACAAAAAGTAGGTTAAGCAAGAAATATTTTGTTTGATATAATGTATTACATATACTCTTTTGGACCATGTGAATATATGATGACATAATTTTTGGTTGGAGCGAACTATAACTTTAATAAATTATTTTACTGTGAAAATATGAAATTCTTTAATGAAATGATACTCTAAATAATAAACTAAAACTGCCAGTAGGTGGTGGTAAATGTCCTAATGATTATGTCATTGAGTCTTTTATTCATTCATTTGAGTCATTCAAATGGCTGATTCATTTAGGAATGAAGTAAATGACTCTTTATAAATGGTTCATTGAATCATTAGGCTAGTTCAACTTGAAGCGGGTCATCACCATCAGACCAATCGGTGTGTGACATCAAAGAACCGCAAGAGCTTAGAGAGCAGACGACTCCTTGCGCTTTTGAATCGCTCTCGCGGTACTTTGATGTCATACACCGGTCAGTCTGTGCAGTGCCACTTCAAAGCCAACGTATAGACCAATGGTTCAATGCGCCAAACGGTTCACCAAATTCGTTCGAAACGTGGAAATGAAATGCCGCTGTGGGTTGCTCGGGGGTGAACAGTTCTGATTTGTCTTTATATTTTGGTTGGCAAAATTAGACAAAACAGACAACATTGTGTCTAAAATAGATAAATACAACATTAACTTCTTAATGAACTGTTGTATAAGATAAGTATCACATTTTGCGCTAGTGTGATATTGCACTTAGCCTACAGCTCCTGTGAAATTTTCTTAACCATGTGATGTAAATATGAGACCCAATCTTAAATGGGTGTTTTGCCCCATATCTTGAATTGTAACAACATTTTCTAGGCTCCATCATGCAGTAAGTTGTTGCCTTACCTCATATTAGTCATCAATTGACTGTATGAAATGGCAGATATTCCACATAGGTCTGGGGTGGGGCAAGCATTGATAATCATTTTTTATAATTTTTATAAATTAATGCGTTAAATTATCAGCCCCAGTTTATACATTTATTAAATAATTTATATTATAAATAATAAATTACATATGAATATATATACAGGTGAATCTCAATAAATTTGAATGGAAATGTTCATTTATTTCAGTAATTCAGCTCAAATTTTTAAACTTGCATATTAAATTCAATGCACACAGACTGTGTAGTAGTTTAAGTCTTTGATTCTTATAATTGTGATGATTTTGGCTCACATGTAAAAAAAAAAAAATTAAGAGTATTTCATAATAATAATAATAATAATAATAATAATAATAATAATAAAAATTTGTGAATTGTTGGCCTTCTGAAAAGTATGTTAATTTACTGTTCATGTACTCAATACTTGGTAGGAGCTCATTTTGCTTAAATTAAACTCATTCTGTATGGTTTATAAGCGTTTTGAAAAAATGGGGACATGGGTTATGTCCTCATAAGTCACCCTCACCTTGTAATACCTGTGTCAAACCCATGTCATTATACAGAGTTGTGTCCTGATGTTTCAAAAAAAAAAACAAGAGCACACACACATACACACACACACAGAAAAATCTGTACTAGTTGACAATACTAGTTTTTTTTTTTTCTCCTCAGATTTATGATCAGTTTGTCAAAGCAAGAATGAAAGAGGAGCACAAGGAGAAAAAGTGCAAACTCCAGCAAGCGAAAGAAGAGTACAGAAAACTGCTTGAGGAATCAAAAATCACATCCAGGTGAGCTTATGTATAAGTGTGACTGATTTTGCTGATGCATTAATAAAATCTGTCTCTAGAGCAGATTATTTATTCAGCAAAGGTGTTAATAACTGATGATCTTTGCAGTTTGGGTCCTCATTTCTTTGGTTTTGTGTATTTGTTTCACCTTGTTTCTTGTTAAAGGTCTCACACAGAAGTGAATTCAAACACACCACAGGGATTAACACTCTTGAAGTTTCCTTTTTGCAGGTATAACAGAAAACGTCTTTCATTTTTACTCTGTTCTGCACCTGATTCATTTATAGTGAAAGGAACTGAAGAGAAGTGAATCAATGCACTAATATTACCACATTCACAACTCATGTAATTGAAACAAAGCAATATATTTTTATGGAGAGATCATCTTAAATATTTGACTATGAATAGTTGGAAATATGATATACATATATGTATATGTTGGCATTAACTTCTTCCCCACCATTGCCATAATTTTCTGGCTTTCCGTGTTTTTACTGATATGCAGTAGGAAGAGGCACTATACACATCTTCTGAAAAGAGTAATGAATGTCTGGATCAAAACACGGTGAAGAAAAAAACGAAACAAGGGATTGCATATGAAAGCAGATGCATGTATAAATTAACAAGATCATCGGGGCATTACGAAGCATATAAATCGAAAATGCAGTCTCAGGAATTGGTCTAGGACTGTGCAAACTTGGGTCGTTGATGAAAACAATTTATTCCGTCTATGTTTTGATCATCACTCTGAATCTGAAAAGTGTTTTTCTCCGCTTTTTGTTCAAAATGTTGCTTTTCTCCAGTTTTACTTGCCACACTCACTCCAAGCGACCTCAGACTGGGTACACTAACAAGGACACTAAAGATCAAAGCCTAAAGCATCAGTCTCTATTGTGTCTCTTGATATCAGGAGGTAAAGTTTACCTGCACATCTCTTACTAGCTGGCTACCATTATACTCACCCCCCTATATCCGGGTCATGGCACCAATGTAACCCACCCACTCACCCCAAGCAGGACTTGAACTGGCATTTCCTAAATGTAGCCTTTAGCATATTTTGCTAGTGTGCCTCGTGAGAACACGAGTGCAAGATTTTTGAAACCCCCTGACACTAATAACCCCCTAACTTGCATTACCCTTAACCTCTAACGCTAGCAACTCAACTTGCTCCAGTTAACTACTTCTAAGAACACTTATGCAATTCCATGGCAACCAGCCAGAACACACTAGCAACCATATAGATATGTGTTTAGAACATCCTAGATAAGTCATAGCAACCAGTTTGCAATCCCCTAGAAAAAGGTTTTAGTTCAAGATTTCAGAAGATAACAAATGCATCAAAATGAGAGTGTTTCTTGTTGAAATTGTGCTTTAATGCTTTAATGCTCTGGGCGGGTTCATGTGTTTTCACCTGCACTTCAGACTGAAGACATGCAGGGCCTCAACTTTTGAGAAAGCTTTCAAAGTCTTCCCAAGAAAACAGCTGGAATCAGACCTTTTACTGCTGAAAAATAGTGGAACTGATGATTATCAAGGATCTCATTCTGATGTTCTCTTTCGTAGGTCGAAATTCAAAGAGTTTTCAGAAAAGTATGGAAACGATCCACGGTTTAAACTGGTACTGAAGAGGAAAGACCAGGAGCTGTTTTTCACCCAGTTCATTGGCACGTTAAAGAAGCGGGACAAGGAGAACAGAATTCGTCTGAGGAAGATGAGATGAGTCCAAACCAAAAGGGCAGTTTGCTTTTCAATGACTGACTTTCAAACAAATGGAACCATACAGAACCAGCAGAATCTGAGCAGGGGTTTGGGAATGAAATCTGTATATGAATCTGTTTCATATTGAAGCTAGTATTCCCTGATTTGAGTATAACGAGGTTACTAAATCGCAACACACAAAGACAGACTTTGACTCACTGGAAGTATCTAAAGCCATTGACCTGTGCACACAGGTGGACAATGATTTTTTCTAATAATTGTAAATAAGTGTTGACTTGCCTGGCGCTGTGTTAAAAGTGACAGTAGAAGTGAAACCATTTTCTCAGAGCAAGACAGATTCTACACAGCATCTGTGAGAATCAGTAAGTGGTGTTGTGTATCGATTGAATTTTTCAAATGTCGTCTAAAGGTTTGTTGTCATTAAATTTGTCACAATATCGTAAAAAATTAAAGTGATACTTTTTACAGAAAATGTATGTTAAGCTCTGTGAAGTGCTGTAATATTTGGTTGGAATTGTTTCCCCCAAAATAAAAAAAATTGCTAACAAGTTATTCGACCTCGAGCCATCACAGATGTAGATGAGCTTGTTTCTTCATCAGAACAGACTTAGAGAAATTTAGCATTACATCACTTATGGCTCCTCTGCAGTGAATGGGTGCCATCAGAATGAAAGTCCAAACAGCTGATGAAAACATCAGTCAAATCATAATAATCCACAAGTAATCTACATCACTCCAGTCCAACAATTAATGTACTTTGAAGCAAACAGCTGCATGTTTCTAAGAGACTTGTGGATTATTATGAGGTCTTTATCAGCTGTTTGGGCCCACATTCTGACGGCACCCATTCACTGCAGAGGAGCCATTAGTGAGCAAGTGATGTAATGCTAAATTTCTTCAAATCTTTTGCGATGAATAAACAAACTCATCTACATGTTGGATGGCCTATATATTTGACAAATTTTCATTTTAGGGTGAACTATTTCTTTAAGTTAGAGCAAGTGGATTCTGTTTACAGTAAATGTAATTGAAAGGACTGTTTAGATGTCTTGGCTGCATTCAATTCGTGTAGCTGTTTTTAAGTATGATTAAATCGATCGTTTTATTTTTATTTATTCTGGTTGAAATGCAATTTTACATTTTCTGTAAGCTTTTATTTACACTAAAAACCATATTCATGGCTCAACAATATTGAGTTTAAACATTTTTTTGCTTGCAAAGTAAGATAAGTCAGCAACTACCTTTTTTATCTCACAATTCTGAATTCAAGTCAGAATTGTAAGATATAAACAATTCTAAGAAAAGAAGAAAGTCATAATTGCAAGATGTTAACTCACAATTACAAGAAACAAATAACAACTGTGAGATAAAACAGTTTTTACTCCATTTTTATTCCATGCTAATAATAATAATAATAATAATAATAATAATAATAATAATTATGATTATTATTATTATTACTATTATTATAATTATAATAACAATAATGAATTGTATTATAAAAAAATAGAAATTGCAAGATGTAAACTAGGAACTGCAATAATAAATAAATAAATAAATAAATGAAAACAGAATTCTGAGGTTATATCTTGCATTTCTGAAATTAAGTCCAAATTGTGAGATAAAAAGTCATAATTGCCTTTTTATTTCCATAGCATGCAATGGCATACCATGCAAAAATATGATTATAATCATAAGAGCACTGAAAAATATTTCATGCAGTTTCAATAATCATTTATTTTAGCCAGAGAGATTACTTTGGTGATACTGAAATTAGATAAATGAACAACATTCGAAACATCCAAAATATTTCAAATGTATGAAAATACATGATTTTTGGATGTAAGACATACTGTACGTAGAACAGAGCATCAACCAAAAAGGAAAGAGACGTTTATGAAATACTCCTACTCTGACCCTGGGGCCATAATCTATATTGTCAGCATGTAAAAAGTATGTATGTTTTCATGTTTGTTTGAAATTTTGAGTTTTCTTTTATGTCCTTTTTTTTTTTTTTTTACAGTAATAACTCCATTAAGGTCTTTCAATCTGCAATTTTTTTTTTTTTTTTTTTTTTTTTTTTTTTTTTTTGAAACATAGATTGTGGAAAAGTAAATAAAAGTGATTTCCAATTAAATTAATTTCTGAAAATTTTCTGTACATGTATTATACACAACCTATAGCCAACCATCTCACAATCTCCCTGCCAACAGAAAACATGTTATTTTTATCCAGTTTCTTCTTTAACGTTGACACGGCAGAAGAAATGTAGGCTGACCATGTTCAATTTAATTTGTGTTCCTAGAAGTTTAAGCCATAATTAGGATTTGATGCGACTAATTAAATGTTGATACATTTTCATTTGTTGCCGTGACATTCGTCAGCAGATGACACATTAACACAAACTATTTCTCAGGCATAATTAAGCATAAGCATAATTAAAATGATCACTCTTCTGTATAAAGACTTTTCTTAGATTCATGTTGTTTGGACTGGCATCTTCATACTGGATTTTGGAAAGGACATTGGGCATCTTTTGTGAAGCTATTTGGTTTAATGCTGTGGCCTGTTTTCAGCTATATTTCCCTCAAAGCTCAAATAACCAACAACAAACACTGTGTTTGCTTCATCAGCAGCACCCTCATTATTTTAACACCAGAAAAAAAAAAAAAAAAAAAAAAAAAAATCCTTTCTTAACATATATGAAATATTTTTGAATACTTAAGGAACATGATAATAAGGCTGAAAATAAACTTGCATTTTTTTTTTATCCATATCCAAGTGGTTATTTGAAACCTTTTTCATGCAGTAGAAAAGCTGGAGATACATCTTTATATATTCAGTCACTGTTCAGCCTGTCTTGGATGGATGGGATCAAGAGAATCATGTACTTTCATGAAAAGACAATGTAGTCTGCAGCTGCATATATATATATATATATTTCTGAAAAAAAAAGTATCAGTTTCCACGAAAACATTAAGCCCCACAGCTGTATTTAAATTTAATGAATTAGAGATAAAGATTAATGATTGGTCATCTAGAAATTTCTCCATTTTGTCTTTTATGTATAGTGTTCAATACAATAATAATAATAATAATGAATCCTTTTATTCAGCAAGCATTATTATCAAAATATTATAATACAAAATATTTTATTTAAAATAAATGCTGTTTTTAACATTCTATTCTTTAAAGAATTCTGAATAAAAGTATCAGAGTTTCCACAATTGTTTTTTTTAATTATTTTATTATTATTATTATTATTATTTTTTTTTATGCAGCACAACTGTTTTCATCATTGATCATAAGTAATGTTTCATGAGCATCAATATGCATTCTAGAATGTTAATGTTAATTTACAGGAAAATTATATTCAAATAGAAAACAGTGAATTGTAATATTATTTCACAATGTTACTTCTTTCACTGTTTTTCATCAAATAAATTCAAACGTGGTGAGCATAAGACACTTCTTTCAAAAACATTAACATCCAAAAATCTTATACAACTTATAAATAGTAGATTTTTTTTTCATCGCTTAGTTTTGTATTTTAATAATAAATAAATAAACACTTTTTTATTGCAGTAATGGGTTTTCAATTGAAAATTATGGTGATAGTAATAGAAAAAAAAAAAAAAGAAAGAGAGAGAAAAAACGCATATTAAAATCCTGAGAACTGGTGTCCCAGGCTATCCCTATAAAAATGTCCCTAAAAAATGTTATTCGCAGTAATATATTATCAACCATCAATATTCAAAATATATTGTAAAATTATTTCCTCTTAAACTGTCAAATCAAAAAGTGTTGAACCCATGAAACAAATGCCCTTGTATAAATTCCAACCAAATAAAGATATTTCTCTCTGACTTATGTCTCTCACAGCAGTGGAGCGGTCCAAACACAGGGAATGATGGAGAATTTGGCTACTGGCATTGAGGCCCAGTGCTCATTTACCGGGTGACGGAGCCGGAGTGTGTTCATGTCATCAGTAGTGCCGCATTCCCTCTGCGCCTCACACAGGCTGATTGAACCGACTCACTGTTGAGGAAAAGTCAACAGCCCTTCTCCATCAGTGTCACCTCATTGAAACACAGCTATAAATAAGCACAGGGACAGCAGACAGTGTGCTGGCAAACTGTTTTATGGGGGAGTAAACTCCATTATGGCTCTACAGGACATCCATACTCTCTGGCTTCATTCCAAGCATGTGTCTACTCCTATCCATTAATGAAACTGTCAGGGAGGGAAAGCTTAGGGTGAGACACCATTGCTGTAGAAGTTTAACATATTAATGCATATAGCTGACACTTTTATCCAAAGCGACTGATTTCAGGCTATCAATATTTACCAATTATGTGTTCCCAGGGAATCAAACCCCCAACCTTGCGCTTGATAGCGCAATGCTTTAACAATTGAGCTACAGGAACACTATATGAATATGAACTATAATGAGTATCACTTCCAATGAGCTGTTAATGTAAGAACTGTTGTGATGGATCTGTGAGTTCAGAACCAGCTGAGAACTGGAACAAATGGATCAATTGAAAAGAATTAACAAAAAAGAATGATTCATTCATAAACCAGACTGATCCTCTCTTTTTAAAAGATCCAGTTCTTGTGTTAACAGCTCTGAAGAGCAAAATGATCAGTGAATAACAAGTTACAGTATACAACAACTATATATATATATATATATATATATATATATATATATATATATATATATATATATATATATATATATATATATATATATGTGTTTTTTTTTTCCCAATATTGGAAATGTATATTTCAGAATTCAGAATTTTCTTCTCAGTTTTGCCAGCTATCAGTTAATGTCTTTTCTCTTATATATGCGAAGTAAAGTCTGAATTGTGAGAAATAAACTCCATAAAAATAAAACTATATTTATTTGCTTATTTATGTATTTATATATTTATTTTAATTGCAGGGTGGAAACAGGCTGCTATAGAAATTACATGAGTGTGAGTAAAAAAAAAAAAAAAAAAAAAAAAGATAATCATTAATTTGCATTTTTTTTTTTTTCTAGAGCTAGATAATTTATAAATTGAGGCTGATTCTGATAATTTATTTAGCACAAGATTTTGTTTAGACAAAAATATGATTTCATCTTCATGAGGATGTCATGCAAAGCAATTTCCCTTGCTCTTTTGAATTAAAAGCGTTTGATTTACTACAGGTGATGCTAACATTTAAAACAAAACTGATGGAAACAGCTGCAAAACTAGATTTTTCTGAAAGCATCATTATGTTACAACCTTGAGCACTTTAATATTCACAGCTCAACACCTATTTAGTATGCAAAGAGGTTATCCAATCATAACAGGGGTCATTTGTATATTGTACAAAAACTGCATTAACAGAGTCATATTATGAAGAATCAAAGTTGCCTTGATCTTTTTGAGTTAAAAGTTGTTCACTGTACCATTAAAAAGTACTGTAACTTTAAAACCCTTTAAAAAGCTGTATAAATAGCTCACTCAGTCAATATATTTCCACATATGAAGTTAAGGTTAAACATTATATTGAAGTCTTTTAAAAGAGGCTATCAGTGTAGGATGGAAAATTATAAATCTATTCCATATTACATCAAACGGCAAGCCTGCAAATATCTAATTTAACATGAGAGAGTATAGCAGCAGCTAAAAAGGGCTAATTCTAAGGGCAAGAAATAGGGTGGGAAATGGTCATAACAATCTAAAGAATGACTTATTAACTGAAATATAAATATAAATAAAAATAAATCTTATGATCCATACTTTGGATCATAAATCTTATGATCCATACTAAAACATCCTTGAGGTCAAACACTGACTAAACAATCGTTCTTTAGACTATTTCAAATGTGTGGCTCACTGGAGGAAATGAAGAGTCAGGTGGTAAATTAGACTTGGCATCGAATGTGCTGACGCAAGCGTGCATCTCTTGAAAACAGAGGAAAATGAGTGCTTTAGAATCAAACCCATCTGTAGGTATGCAGAAAAGGAGGAAAGGACAAAAGAAAGAAGTTCAAATGAGAGCAAGCTGGTTTGAGCACTCTTGTTATAATGTAGGCCTCAATCAATATTGATCAAGATGCAGAAATCAGACATCTAAACTAACGAATGACAGGAATTCTGGAAATGTAGGCACCTATTTTTTTTTTTTTTTCAATTTGCCACTTTCTACATCTAAATGGAAAATGGTGCTAAATATATACTCACCTGTTTTAATGTAAATCAAGTTGCTTAGAAACACAACAGTATACTTCCTCTTCAACATGCAGATCTGAGATATCATGGAAGGAATAGTTCACCCAAAAAAGAAAACTTGCTGAAAATATATTCACCCTCAGGCCATCCAAGATGATTTCTTTTTGAAGAAACAGATTTGAAGAAATTCAGCATTACATCACTCGCTCACCAGTGGACCAATGCAGTGAATGGGTGCCGTCATAATGAGAATCCAAACAGCTGATAGAAACATCACAATAATCCACTAGTAATCCACACCACTCCAAAATGAAAAGCTTCATATATGTTTATAATTACAAATCTGTCAGTCAGGCATTTTTAACTTCAAACGAGTCCTCTATACATGATATTTCTTTCTCCAGCAAAAATGTTGTCTCGTCTGAATCAGAAGAGAAATATGCACAGATCAAACAAAGTTTAGAATTGAAAAACGGTCTTAACAAATGTATTTTGTTTCATTCTGATGGCACCCATTCACTGTAGAGGATCCATTGGTGAGTGAAGTAATGCTTAACAAACTCATCTACATCTTGGATGGCCAGAGGGTCAAATTTAAATTTTTGGGACATTTTTTTTAAATATATTTATTAATTTATTTCATATCTGAACTACTCCTTTAATGTCTATTGTACATGTGATGCACTATTCCCATTTGTTCCTTTTTAAGCACTATCAATAATGAATAAAGTGGTGATGCAATATTTGTCCAGCAATAATGATTCTTTGTGCAAGGACCACAAAAAATAAACATATTTGAATCATAAGATTGTGAAATTATGAATAAAATAATGAGATTAAAAAATCAATAATATGAATTCATTAATTAGTGTGAAATTCAAACATAGCTAAACAAAAATTCTAAACAAGCAGGCGTGTTTAAGCTGTGGACCACCTGGTGGTCGCTCCGTCCACTAAACAAACTCAATGCTGTGGTTTCCAACAGCACAGTTTGTTCCAGGAGTTTTGGCATGCATGTTTTCTTATTTTTTTTTTAAATAAAAATTTGCACAGCATAAGGAAAATAAAGACTGCAAGTGTCCCTCAGTGCTATCTGAGGTGCTCTTTCTTGCAAGGGTGTATATATGTAAAAACAATAAGTAAAATACCCTATATTTTTCCGCGCCAGCATGGCATTTCTGCCCTTTTTTAGAATAATAATTAATGGTTTTCAACTCTGAACCACATCAGCCATCATTCTCTGTATACAGTTATTATTAGCAAAACAAAATATGAACTCTTTTTCCAAACGATGTACTTATACTGTAAATATGGTGCAATAATATAACAAATAAAGCAAGATTTTTAATTATACATTTGAGCTGCAGTCTATTTTGGGAGCTGTACTTTTGTCAGTTCAACATAACATTAAGTAAAATCAAATGTATACGATACATAACTGACAAATTCTCATTGGATTATATTCAAATAGTAGAGTTAAACTTTTTTGCAATAAGTAACAAATAAATTATACATACAGTATGAGACTTCGTAATAGAGAGAGACACAAGATAGGCATATAAACTAAGTGATATATGAGAAGCTGCTGGGCAAAAAATAGATTTCAGAGTTTCATACCTTCAGGGTCAACCATTTGTTTCTACTTCTAGAAATGTCCGATGGATTGTGAGCAAATACATGATACGAATACACCTGTGGCCATTCTTATGAATCATTTGAAGTGTGATATCTCTCGCATTTATACCGATGCCTGTCACAAAAAGCTCTAGTTTACCCCTGTGGCACCATGAATCCATGACCTCTAACGTGCAAATGCAGCTCCGCTCTCTCCAGATTCTCTGCCATGCCACAAAGACTTTTCTCAAACATGCATTAAAAAGTGCTTTTGTACTCTGAGCAGAAAACAAATACATATTATAAACACATTATAAATAAATATTATATTCAAAACTGTACATGCAGATAGTCTTAAAGTTCAAATCTGCAAATCAAATACGATTTGTATTTAAAATAGATCTTAAAGTCACCATGAAATCAAAAATGACAACTTCATTGGGAGTTTGATAGATGTGACAATGCTGAATCCGCCGTTTCGTCCAACATACAAACCAGACGGGAAAGTAGAGTCGAACTTGAAGATGGTGTATTGATGTCTTTCCACTGTTGAGACAATATACATTTTGATATTCACTCATGTGTATGTCATGCTATAACTAGCAGGAAGAGATCAATTCACATTTGAACTGCTAGAAATGAGGCACTACAGCGATAGGTCACATTAAAGAGCCACAAAAAAATATTTATTGTTTATCTTTAAAAATCAGACTTATAGTTTCATTCCAAAAGTAACCCACACTGTTTTGTTGGTCAGATCACCTGTCAATCAAACTCCCAGTGAAGGGGGAAACCCGCCCTACATTCCAGAAGCCGTTTCACTCTGATATACATCACAGTTGGGAAGAAAAGACTATCACAAACGTCCAATTCATGCCGACTTTAAAGAGGACAATTATGCTCCTTCAACATCAAATCAAACAATCCAAACTGCTCGTTCTGTGTTTCCGAATTCTGATAAATCTTTAGCAAACTGCTGTTTGATAGAGTAGACTCTGTTAGGGCTAATTTTAGTTTACTTAATGCTAATTAGTGGACATTCAGTTCTCTAATCAATATCAGAGAGAATACATGGTATTGAATGAACAGCAATCTCTGCGATGTCAATAGGTTTTTAAAGATGACAAATCCCAATGCAATAACTCTCATTAGAGCGTATCTTCAAAACAGGCAGGGGACACAGCATGATGCACAATACATGTCTTATTTGATACCGGTAAAAATGACCCGGTTTTCACAGATAATCATGGTTTAGCAGTGGCTGACATCACCAGTGTGAGGATTTTGTCATCATTTACTCACTCACATAGCATTCCAAGCCTCGTTTTATTTTATATCTTCCATGAAACACAAAATCCAATGCTTTCTGCAGAATATACAAGATGTTGTTATCCAGGGAAAGTGAATGGTGATGCGTACTTCAAAAATCCACAAGGGAAGTAAATTATTATTATTATTGTTATTATTATTATTAACCTAATAATCTTTTAGATAACCTCTAGTGTTATTTTTATGTTTATAATCTAACCTTTGTGAAACATTCCATTCCATTTTAGGTTTTATTTTTATAACTGTAAATTAACCTTCCTAGAACACTGCAGGGAGTTTTAATTGATTGATTGATTGATTGATTGTTCCCTATACAAAATCTTATACTTATTCAGAGAAATCAGTTACAGCTATGTGTGATTCAACATCTAAACTTGTTAATGGACAAACAAATGCAAGCATGACAGTTTAATCATTTTACACCATGTTTGGACTGCCAAAGGTATTCTGGTTGTGATTTGTTAGGTGAATAATGCATCGGTAGAAATGTAGTGACACTTTTCTAAATGTATGTTTGGACAATCTGACCTGTGTCAGCCTGAAATTAAACCACACCATGCTGGTTTCATCTGGCTGGAGGAAGCAACACCCTATCAACCACTTTGGGTACCCTAGCAACCGCATAGCAACACCTAAGCAACCAACCCTGGTAGACTAGCAACCACCTAGCAACATCTTAGCAACCAACCCAGCTACCCTAGTAACCACATAGCAACACCCTATCAACCACCAAGAATACCCTAGCAACTGCATAGCAACCTTATTTTCCCATTTGACTCTATAAAGCTGCTTTGACTGCTTTGATCAGTATTTTATAAAACACTATAAAAGTAAAGGTGACTTGACTTGACTATGCAAATACATTGCACAGGAGCAGAGAAGGGTTGGCCAAATCGTGTCCCCCTGCTCTGATGGAAAAGCCAATCACAGCACTGAAATGGAGAAGCGTCAATCCTCATTGGAAAGGGATAAAGATACCCTTTCAACGGACACTCCTTGTTCTGATTCTTCCATCCAGTGAGGGACTTTGTCCAGGTACAAGTCACTTTATATCTCTGTTCCCTACATACTGTGACCGAAACATTCTTTCATAAGATTACCAGACAACATTCGTTTGGGCGAATTTGTGAGTGTTATTAACCCCACTAATTTCTCAAAACTTAGTATATTATTTGCTGATGAATCAACACACATAGCAGCAAACAAACATTTTAGTGCCTTATGGGAAAAATCATAAACTGCACACAAAAAACTATTTATAAAAAGAGCTTGTGTCTGATATGAAAGTATAGGGCTGAAAAGCTTAACATTTCTCAAGGACTCACTTGAGGCATTTAAAATGTACATCAGATTATGAAACGAACAGTTCTGGCATGAAATTCTTTCTACTCTATTTAGATTGATATTACTTAAGGTAACTCATAGACTCAAGTAGCCTATTGCGTTATTAATAGATGATCATTGAGAGTTCTGACTGTTGATTCTGACTGGTTGAGCCACATTTAAAGGTTATTGTGGAATGCTGATTATGCGGCCCTGCATCATATTTACTGAATGAAATTCAATACTTGCTTCTTACTAATTTTGAGGTGCTTCCGTCAACCATTTGTGGAGTGAAGTCATCTTATGTATCCTTTAATGAACAGATAAACTGTCATTAAGGCATGATTCCCATCTTTCTCTATAATTATTTGTTCAATTCTCAGCTGATTTTCAAACGTATGAATGATTCTGAAGACATTATTTCTAATTGTGATTTCAACTCTGTATTATCAACTCTAAAGCTAACATCTTTTTTTTTTTTTTTTTTTTTTTTTTTTTTTATAAAGGCAATATGCCACTTGAAGAACAACACAGAACAACCACACACTTAACTTTACTTTTAAGAGTGTAAGAGTGCATGGTAAAAAAAAAAACAAAGCACTCATGTAACAGTGCAGTTAGGAAACTTCAGTGGTACATTGCTTGCTTGGATTCTTTCTCACTCAATTACCAGAGATTTTCCAGCTGTCTAACAGCTTCCTGGATGTACATTTGTTGGCAAAGAGGGGCTGCTGTCCATTGATCCATTGTGTATCTCTTTGTCCATGGTGTGTCATTTATGTATGTTGGGAAATTGCTGCTTGGAAATGCTTTTTGGTGAATTGGGATGCACTGTAAAAAATAATATTGTAATTATATATTGTAATAAATAATTCTAAGGCCTCCCAGCCGGCATTTCAACGTTGGTTCCACGTTGAAACAACGTCAGGTACCAGGGTTTAATCACCGTTGAAATACCTTTTGATTTTGCAAATTGGATCAACGTTGAAATGACGATGTTGATTCACCATTAAAACGCGACGTTGATTCACTGTTGAAATCGCGACGTTGATTCACTGTTGAAATTGCAACGCTGTTTCACCGTCTTACCTTCATCGCGGGTGAATTGTGATCTTTCTGGAGACCATAGATTAATGCTGAATGAGGTGTTGATTTTTAAATGTTAATCAATGTTGATAACACAACGTTGTTTCACTGTCGTATCTTGTATATACACACAATTGTATGTTCAATTAGATTCTAGTTTATATTTAGATTAACACTGTACATTATAAAGGTTAAAAAAATCAAATGACTGGCAGCAATGGCTTGACAATCAACTTCAATAAACTACCACATGCTCAAAATTGTAAAACAGCTGTTTTATTTTGGGAACATACTGTATAAAACAGATGAAAATAATCCCAAACTTTGCAGAGTATGCATGGATGTATTGTTAAAAACATGTATTAGAACAACATGTTCTTGCAACCACAGCGGCCGGTATTTTAACGTAAATGTCACAGATTTTTTTTACAGTGTGTTTTATTGACCATTACAGACTGCAGATAGACATCGTAGACAGTAGACAGCAAATATAGTTGTTGATTCACCCATAGGAATGGAATTCAGGTCCATTAAGGTGAGCAGTAATAGAAAAACAAATAGTTATATGAATGTTTTGTCAGCCTACATACTGTGTGTGCTTTACTGAGAGAATGGCTTCAAGTAGCACACAGACACTGGGCCAGTACATAAATGATTATATATGTGCCCAACTTTGCTGAACTCTACATGAAAAATAATGCTTCTAGACTGAAGGGTTCAATCAATGTGCCAAACTTCACATTGCAGCATGCAAATCTATGCTCTACCATAGACTCCCACAGGGTCTCCAAGGAAGAAGAAAGTGAAAAATCGTTCAAAACAACTGGGGTTATGCAACTTCAGTGTTTATCCTCAAATGACAGAAATTTATGAAACAGGAGCAGGGTAATGGATCAGGAGCACATGTGCTGACTACAGCCCCATGACTCCACAAAGTGCATTATTGTCTCATTTGGACTTCTTTCTTGAACTAATAAAATTAGATTAAATAGTGTTTCATTAGCAGCTGCATTTCACCATTAACGTTACAACTATAAAATGGTCTGGGACAGATTGTCTTGCTTGCTCTGCATATGCAAATAGTTGGCTGATGAATTGGCAACTGGTAAGAGTTGCACACAGACGTGAAATGGCAAAAACTCAGTCTGCTAAACGACCAATTCACTGTCAGCTAGAATAATACCAGCAGTCAGCCCAACAAAGCGTCTTCATTTTAAGGGACATTAAGTTGGAGGTCTTTAATTTATCTCTGTATAACGAGGCTTGTGAAGGCCGGAGGGTTTTGCTTCTTTTTTAGACTGTTGTAAATATTCAGAGATATATGAATGCAACATAATAATCATTGATGGAAATGATTCAAATTCACAATGTTCACTGGACTTAGAATGGTTAGACACTGTCTATTTAAACGTGCTGGCTTAACTGAGTCAAATACATTTAGTAATGCACAACATGAATGCATATAAACATCATTAATGAGTGAGAAATGTGCTGCCTTAAGTTATTTCAATGCCTGGTTTTCTGAATGTTCTGGGAAGGTTAATATGTGTTTATAAAAATAGAAACTAAAAATAAATATTAGAAAACAATCTGTATTGGTTAGGATGACACAAGTGTTAATAACAAAAGATAGACAAGATTAATCAAAACTACTAAATGAAAGTGAAGTGAAAGTGGTGACATTTGCCAAGTATGGTAACCCATACGCAGAATTGGTGCTCTGCATTTAACCCATTCAAGTGCACATACACAGCAGTGAGTAGGGAACACACACACCCGGAGCAGTGGGCACCTATTTGCTCCAGCACCCAGGGAGCAATTGGGGGTTTAGCTTCTTTCTCAAGGGCACTTCAGCCATGGGTATTGTGGACGGAAGAGCGCTGTTCATTCACTCCCCCACTTACAAGTCTCGCCAGCACTGAGACTCCAACCTGCAACCTTCGGGTTACAAGTCCAATTCTGCCGCACAGTGAATGCCATAAATGAAAAAAAGGAAATAAAATGCAACTGATTCAGTTGGGTATTGCCATAGCAGGGTTAGTTTATCTTATGAAAAGATAAACTGAAACTAATAAGACAAGAACTTATTATGCCTCAAACAAATAAATAAAAATAATATTTAACTGACCAGCTATATAACATCTAATGTAAATTAGAAAATCATACACTGATAATATGCAATAATAACACAGTCTCTGGAAAAGGTTTAAATAAGTGACATTTATGTTCTCTGTGGTCGAGTGAGCATGTCCTGTGACTCTGGTTGTGCTGGTAACAATGCTGTTAGAAGAGGAGTAGGAATCCATTTCAACAGCCTTGGACATGAAGAGCTGTATAGTGTGCTGATCGCCTGGATCACCAAAGGGCCCTAAAATCTTGAACACAAATGTGGGCTTGGAGCCTGGAAAGTACCTTGAAGTACATGGAAGGACATCGGCTCTACACAGAGATTGCAAAATCTCTCAAATGTGTTAGGTGTCACCCAGCCCGCATCTCTACAAATGTCTGTTATCAAATCCCAGAAAGAAGCAACACTCCAAGAAGAGTGAGCTCCATGCCAAGGTGTTAGGGTGATGGTGGAGGCTTCCACTCAAGCCTGAAGCTTTCGGCGGCCTGGGGAAGCATAGGAGTCAGCTCTGGGTCTGATTAGGGAAATGCTACCATCCTTGGAGGTACAGGTCTTCATCCTCAGAGAATCTAGTTGACCCTCCGATGTGTCTGACATCCTTTCATCTTCCAAAGCCTTGAAAGAGACCCTCAGAAGGACCAGCAACCTCATCCCAAAACTCCACAGCTTGAGATGTACTAGATAAGCGAGGGGCCCACAGAGACGTGCTCGGTTGGGAGGCCCTCAATATAACCCTCATGTCACCCTGGCCACATGAAAAATTAGTCTCTTCAAGGACGAGGAACTAGATCAGGGACTCCACCTTGTTTGAGGTACTCAAGTCTCGACCGCGATGGTCATCTTCCCGCAATGGGAACATGACTCATCCACGAACACTGACTAAGAATGCTTAGAGCCCAGGCACATGATACAGCGATCATGAATAATAGGCAGAGCCAGAGAGCAAAAGCACACAAAAACACATGGGTGGAATGACATTTTAAGAAAAATGCAACATCACACCCATGTCACTCTTTTAGATATTAGTGCTATATAAGTGCACAGGGGAGGTCACAGCATGACTGACAGCTCTTATAACCTGCAGCGCAGACCACAGGTTTCTCTCTCAAAATCTGCAGCAGCACTGAACACGCAACCATGCTTTTAAACATGTAAACCTCACTTTTCCCCTTCTGTATGCCTGTGTGAGGTAAAAAGGACTCTGGCTTCTCTGAATATCTTAGCTGTGGTCTATAATGGCCAATCTGGCAGGGTGGCAAATGGCTCCCTGACTCTTGAAATATTCACCACATCCCCAATTAAAGCTTCATGTCACCTCTCCCATTTGTCAGTGGCTGATTTGGCTGGGGTTTCGCTCTCTCTAGCAGGAGATGTGCCACTTTCAATGACTAATTAATCAAATCTTGGCACTTTTTCAGGTGGAGAGGAAAAGTAATCTTCTGTCTATAGGGAATATGTGTAAAATGTTTATTCCATACGCTAGTTTAATCTATCATTTACAGGTGATTCACACGAGGACAAGGCTGACCATAAGATGCTTTCTCAAGGGACTCATTAAGAACTAAAAGAAAGAGCTTGTGTCATACATTTATTTATTTAAACATTTATCAGCAATATTTACTAGAAAATGCTAAATATATGTGTTCCAAAAAAGCATATTTTAGCACACACTTTGAATTGAATTAGTACAGAGGCAGAGGACACCAGTGAAAATACTTTTTTTTTTTTTTTTCTATACAATCTTTCATTGTAAACTGTATCATCGGCATACAATGTGAGTAGAAAGAATATACTGCATTTGGTCAGACCGTTTATTTGATTAAAAAAATACAGTAAAAACTAAACATTTTTGATGAATAGAAAACTCAAAATAGCATTCATTTGGAAAAAAAAAAAGTAAAATTTTTAACATTATGAATGTTTTTACTGCACTTATGATCTATTTAATGCATGCATGCTGAATAAAAGTAAATTTAAATAAATAAAGAAGTAAAAAAAAAAAAAAAAAGACCAGTCAAGGTAAGTCAAACTGATTTTTTTTTTCTGTGCTTGTAGATGTATTTCCTTATGCAAGTTCAGTTCAGAACATCACATGCATTCTGGATTTGCTCTGTGATGCTCTATCAAATATTCACTTCAACCATGACATGTCCTACATTGACTAGTGTGAGTTCCACTGAGAAGATAAACTGAGCAAATTGGAAAAGCATATATCCACTTGCTGCAGGTTTTATTTAGAGCTCTTTGATCATGGTAAGGTGCTGGGATTGTGAATATTGAATGAGGCACCTGGGACTCAATCAGCTGTCACATAATTACTGCATTTAAATTCAGGTTCTCAAACATACACTGCTACTTATAAGTGGTCGTTCTTCTTAGGTAACATGTCACATGAAGTTCTTCATCATTACAAGCAGATGTGATAAATATATTTGTATTTTTTTCAATGTTAAAATGCAAGTTTATACCAATATTCATGCAAGATGTGATATTTGCAACTGTGGGAATTTGAAATAGTCTACAATATAAAAAGCGGTAAAATAAACCGATTTTGCAGTCCCACAAGATTATTTACTGCTCATTTAAAATGTAAAACAATCACTTTGTCATTGCATAATTCAGTTTATTTTAGCTATGTGTCTACACCTCTTTCTTTTCAATGCCACATTATTAAAAGCAGTGAATCAAAACATTAGAAAATAGTAAATTAAGTGCATAATGAGCACTAGTACACCATTTTGCCTGCTGCTCAGTAAATGATTGACAGTTCAGCAGAGAGTGCTGTAACACTGTATATTTCTGAACTTACTATAAGGACTTAACTTACATTTAAGGAGCAGTTCTTCCAAAACATGAGGTTGCCATCATTGTTTTATATTTATATGTATTTTTTTATGTGTGTGTGGAAATCGTCATGGAGCACTTTTCTATACACGGACAAAAAAATGGGGTGAAATGCATTGCTAAAGGCTACTGAAAATGTTTTAAAATGCAAACTGAAAGCATTCAAAGTTTATAACGTACCTGTATACAGTGTCTCATTGGCAATTAATCATTCTGACTTCATGCACCTCACTGACCAAGTTTAGAGGACTAGACAGAGCTACATTATTCTCAGTTAGATGTGACATCCAAAGATTGATAGTGTGAGGAACTACTGGAATGTATTTCATCTCAGCAAAATTGCCATGTTGTGGCAATTCATGTCAGACGCATAAAAGCAAAATGCATTTCCTTTGTGGCAGAGATGTTCAATAATAATTACCAGTGCAGAAACAAGAGGGTAGAAATGTGTTCCATATTGTTTGACATAAAGGAAAGTGTAGTCAGAGAAAAAATGCGGTTACATTTATTGTAGAGCTTTTAGAAGCTCACTGTCAAATGCAAACACATATATTCACACAAACGGCATTATAAGCAGATATTAAAAAGCATTTCATAAAAGCAGTGTGAACAAATGAAAGCTATTCAATAGTGCTAGAAATGATTGAGACATCTATAACTGTTTTAAAATGATTTCTAAGGATTGCCTAAGGCCAAAATGAGAAATTGATAAGCAAAAAATTGTTACCAAAACCTGTGAATGTTTCAGAAAATAAATCAACCTCCATACTGGAGTACTGTTCTATATTTGATTTCACATGCTATCAAAGCAAATTGATTGATATATGAGTTTTCAAACTGTGAATCTTATGATGTTTCTAATCAGGTACAAATTTATAGGGGGCTGTTTTTGAACACAGATAAACAAGCTTATATGAAAAACTAGGAGATGGATGAAAAAATGACTGCTGGATGCAGGCTGTAAGGTTCTGGACAGAATGGTGCAGAAAATAATTAAGTCTTTTTCAGCTAGACTGCTTCAGAGGATGCTTGGCAGATTTCAATATGGGGCCCTGCAGGAAAAATATGGAAATGAATCCAAAGAGGAACCGTGTTGGAGGAAGCTGGGAATTTAAATCAGCCTGCAATGATCTTGGATACATACATCATCGAGGGAAGAAAACATGCTAGGACCAAGAAATGTTGTCTCACACAATACATGCCAAGAGCGTAACCCAGACTGTCAAACCTCAGTGAGATGGTAATTATTCACAGTGCTTTTCTTCTTCTTCTTCTTTTTTTTTTTTTTTGTATCTATATATACTTTTTCATTAGATGACAACGTACAAAATTAAAGGAACAGTCCTGAAAAAATGAAATACTGTTCATTTTCACTCACCATGTCATTCTGAACACAAAAGGTCAGAATTTTAAGAATGTACTTTTTTTTTTTTTTTTTTTTTAAATACAATTGCAGTTAATAAAGAATTCGGAAAGGGTATAAAAGCACCATTAAAAAGAAAAAAAGGTCTTCCACAAGAAGTGCACCATATTTCAATTATTCTGAAGCCGTACGATAAAAGGAACAAGCTGCAATTGAAGCTTTCTCTTCCAGTGAGCTGTTTTTGTCCATTTGTGTGAAAGAATCATTCAGACTACTTTTGTGAAATGAATCAATTTGTTCATTTAAAAGAACTGACTCAACTAAGCTAGGGCGAATGTCAAGCTATTGTGGATGTCAACCTTTTTGGTGATTAATGACTTCAATTTTGTACTTTCTCCTCATACAAAGCTATAAATGACTTGTATGGAGCACTTTTACAATAGTTTTATGATGTTTATGTGACCTTTTTTGATGTTTAAAAGCTCCATTCACCGTTAACTGTGACTGCATGTGAACAAAATTAATAGTACATTCATCAAAGAATTGTTTTTCAACTGAAAAAAGAGGATGAGGGTGAGAAAATGTAAAAATGAAAATGAAAGTGTAACATTTCTTTAATGCTTTGATGAAATCTGACCTCCATGATTCTCCCTTTTTTTTCTCTCAATGTTTCTTGCACCCCATGTTGTGATTCTCCAACTCTGGAAGGGAAATGCACAACATCAAAAAGGTCTGACACTTGACAGATCTCCTCATTTCATTCTTCAATGAGTTTGTTTCATTTCTCCATGCTGAAGCACTTCTGACAGACAGACAGTTTCTTAGCATCAAACTCGCAGCACCAACATCTCAGCCTCAAACAGAGAGGATATGTCTTATAAGGGGGCATTACTAATTACTAAAGGCTTTGACTAATACACATTAAAAGGATTAGCTGACCAAAGAGCATCATGGGATTGTTACATATTTAGACAACATTAGATACATACTGAATAAGATGTACAACTGCAGCAGTTAACCATAAATGCAGTCACTTTTAGTAAAATGAAATTATCACAACACGTATTTCCTGCATTTTCTTATTTATTTTTTTAGCCCTGCCTGAAGTCATCATTTAGTACTAGTCGAGGTAGGTGACAGATATTTAAATGACCTCTTTTATGGTAGACCAGTTTAATGTTGTTAATTTAGTAAATAAATAAATAAATAAATAAATGTATTCGACTGACAGGACAGAATTTATTATTTATAAAGCAAACGAATGATTTTTTTTCTTACAAACACGCAGAATTTTGCTTTACAAAATATTAATTGATGCTGTGGAGTGGTGTGGATTACGTGTGGATTATTGTGATGCTTTTTATCAGCTGTTTGAACTTTCATTCTGACGGCACCCATTCACTGCAGAGGAGCCATTGGTGAGCAAGTGATGTACTGCTAAATTTCACCAAACTGTTTCGAAGAAGAAACTAACTCATCTAAATGATGACCTGAGGATGAGTACATTTTCAGCACATTTTCATTTTTGGGGGAACAGTTCCTTTAAGATAGCAAGAAAAATCATGTTTTCCGTAATATAATTCAAAAAGAGAGCATGTTTACATTCGCAGTAAGAGTGCAGTCCTTCAACCACATATTTATGACAAGCCCTGTACACAGTGAATAAAATTTCCCCACATTCTGCATATGCACTGCCTCCTTCTTGCTCTCTTGCCTTATTTTCTTGCACTGCAGAATGTTCTATCAGGGCGAATTGATGTTTTGGATTTACTAATGGCCGAATCAATGTCTAACATCCAACACGGCCTACTTGATTCACATGCATGAAAGAAAAATAACCTTATAAACGTTTATGCTCAGTGTTATTATGTTCTCATATCTTTCAAATCGCCTACTACATGACAAATGATTGGAGAAAAAATATTGACACCACCAAGGGATTTCATCATTAGTATTGATTTATACAAATCTACAGCTAGACAGCCTGGAAGATAAAATGTTCCTTTGTTCAACTATGTAAGGTACCAGAAGGTCATGCACTCATTTAGAAAAACAGTAGTTGAATGATCCCAGGGGAAAAATTAGAAAACAATCCTCATCAGAGCTTCATTTTTAAATGAAGTTGATTGCAGGGTACTGTAACTAGAAACACATTCCATTCCTGTACAGCTAAATATGTTTTTCTATTATGTTGTTAGAAATGCCTCCGTGCACAACGTGCTGCTGTAGTATTAGCCTATATGGTACTAAATCAGAATTTCAGAAAGAAACCTGACAGAAACACTCAGTACATTGAGAGTATTGAGATATCAACCTGATGCCTCCAGGGCTTTCTGTCCTCACCACTTTATACCTTGTCATTTCAAACACGGCAAAATAATAATAATACTCATATTCTCATCCACCAGATCAAGAAACTGTGTGTTTAAAGGAATACTTTACCTATAAATCAAAAATATGTCATTATTAATTCACTCTCACAATGTTCCAAACCCATACAAGCTTTTTTTTATATGACAATGAACTGTCAACCTCCAAAAATAAATAAATAAATAATAAAACACAAGTATAAAGGTAGATTTTCAGTGTATAAAGACTGAATGTTGGTCTGTTCCTCACCCAAAACTTTCACTTTTTTTGAACATAAAGCACAATTCACATTGAACATAAGTCATAAAGTCATAAAGGACACTTGAAATGTGGTTCATATGGATTCTGGGAAACATGTAAAGAACATATTTTCAGCCAGAGCCTATCCTTTCTCTATGCAAAATATGCAATCTGCATAGGGCCCCCGAAACACCAGGGGGCCCCCTTGCTCTCAAAGATGATTTAATTTTATTTATTTTTATTTTTTTTGGTCAGCGGTTATGAAAACATGAATGATAATTAATTTTTATGTGGTGTGCCGTCGCCCTTTTTATGTAAGAAGCAGTCAAACCGTGTATGTGAAAGTCGTACAGTTTTGATTGAGATAAAAAAAAAAAAAGAGTTAAGTGTATTGAGTCATGGAAGGGACACCGTTTCTCAAGCGTGATTCGAGACGGAGTGAAACACGGACAAATGCGTTTCAATCATTCGTTCATAACCACTCGTACACCAGTATATGGGGTATAATATATGAATGATAACTCTATTATGCCTTGATTATGCTAGTACCTGTCAGGCTTTGGTTGGGATTACAGAATAGCTATAACAATTAGTTATGTTCCTCTATCAACATCTTTATTGTAAGGATTTTTCCATCGACTTTGTCTGCAAGTTACATATTTACACCAGTAGGTGGTGAAAAGTGATTGTCTTTATGAGTGAATCATTCATTCAACCAACTCGTTCAAACACACTTGCTGCATCCCAGTTCACCCTACTATGTCCTAAAACATGTACTCTTTTTGTGAAGAAAAATTACAATCATTTGAGTAGCAGAAGAGTCGGCAAGCTTTGGGACATGCTAATTCTAATTACGAATACTATTTAGGACAGATATTGCGAATTGCAAAGCAGCAACTGATTAATTCAGGAAATATTTAAAAGAATCACTGAATCATTCACTCATCCAATTTGTTCAAATGCAATGATTCATTCAGGAATGCCTAGAGTATGGCGTTCTTCTTTTAAAATATTTAGTTTAGCAAAGAAAAAGTGATATAAAGTCAAATTTTGTCTGAAACCTAAGTTAATCGATTGTTTATTGAACTGTGACCTTGTACCGATGGCTGAATCAGTGCCGCTGCTGACACTCGGTAAACAAACAGCACTCTTGCTCGTGTGATATTGCTTAAACAACACCTCTGAGGTTGACAAAAGATAATAAACTCTGTTTGTCCTCCCTCTCTCCTCAGCGTCGTGACCTTGCACAGCTCTGTGCTCTTGGGTTCACTGGCCACTTTCATTTGTAACAGATCTTGCCAAATCCAGTCCAGCAGCTATGGGGGCATTATGGGAAATGTTCCATCACTTGCTCTGTGTCTGAAAGTAAAAGGTCACTCACAAGAACAGAGGAGACATTTTGGGGACAGGAAGTTATTATGACAAAGCTGTAAAGTTCGAAGGACTTTAAAATCTGCTTCTGAAATAAAGGGGGAAGCAAGACAACAAGATTTAAAACATGCTTGTCTACAATTCAGAAATAAATTCCTAAATTTGAATTTAGATAGAAAACAGGCTTCTACACATTAAAAACGTTTGGGGTTGGTGAGATTTTTTTTCATGTCTTTGAAAAAAAGTCTCTTATGGTAACCAAAGCTCCATTTATTTTTAATAAAAGTATTTATAATTATATTTTTATAATAAAAGTATTATTTACTTCTGAATGGTAATGGTAAATTAATTAGTTGCTAAGTTTGTGTTGGACTAATGAAGTTTCTGTTGTATGACTGCGATACATTTCTTGGCAATTTCTGCTCCCACCATTCAAATTCCATTTTAAACTCATATGGGTTTAGCCAATTCAGTTTAAATTTATGCTCATGAACTGAAAGTAAACAAATTCTTAAAGGGGGGGGGGGGGGGGGGGGGTGAATTGCTCGTTTTCACTCAATATCCTGTTAATCTTGAGTACCTATAGAGTAGTACTGCATCCTTCATAACTCCAAAAAGTCTTTAGTTTTATTATATTCATAAGAGAAAGATAGCCTGTACCGATTTTTCCCGGAAAAACATGACCGGCTGGAGGGGTGACGTGTGGGCGGAGCTAAAGAATCACGAACGCCAGTAGGCTTTTGCGTTGAGAGCGTTTGGAAGCTGTGACAATACCTTGAGGAAAAAAACATCATCCAAAACAAACCATGGCTAACAGTCAGATTCAGCCGTTTATTTATGATCCAGAATCAGATCCCGAGGCTGAAACTGAACGAGAGCAGCAGCAGCAATGACTCGCTCCGAGCGGGGCTTGAACCCGGGTCTCGGCATGGGAGGCGGACGCACTACCAAGGAGGCAGAGATATTTTAAGCAGTTTTACTTACCGCCTGCGGTTCCAACACACAATCGTGACCCTTTTTCGTTGGGATTGCATCATCCTTAAGAAATAAACGATGTGCAAATCCGGCGTCAAACTGGGCCTTGTTTGTAAAACAAGCATCTTCGAAATGCAGGGAACAAACAAAAACACTTGCACAACTCCGTTGATGCTCTGTAAAAATAAACTCCATCCACTGGTCCCTTAATGCTGTTTTTTCTTTGGTAATCTGTGCAGGGTTGTCTTACCCTGGCAACCAAAAACACACTCCTTTCGTGACATTTCGCGACGTTCTCGCTCTGATCAGTGATTGTCTGTGCTCAGCCTCTCAGTGCTCTGCTATGCGCGCGCTCTTCCGGCAGACGTGCCCTCAGGACCCATATAAGGAAATTCCGCTCCATCTAACGTCACACAGAGCCATACTCAAAAAAAACTTTCCGAAACTTGTGACAAACCGGAAGGAGTATTTTTGGAACAGAAATACTCCTTCAAACGTACAACTTAATTTTTGAAACTTTGTCCATGTTTAGCATGGGAATCCAACTCTTTAACAGTGTAAAAAACTCAGCATGCATGAAATAGCATTTCACCCCCCCTTTAAGTTATAAATTTGCACAACCCTGATTTGGAGTTGTTTACATTCGATTTGCAACATTACTAAATACGCAATCAGAATCTTTCTAAAACAGAAAAAAAGAAGTTTTGAGTGTGTACTGCCTAACAAGCATCATTTTTCTCCTCGGTCTTCGGGTATGTCCCCTGGACGATGCATGATGCTTCAGTCTAGATGATTAATTATTTTTTTTTCAATCATCTTTAACTCTAGAGCAAGACCAGGTTTGGACTAATGGCAGTCAGCCGAGCCAGACTGATCACTAGAGAAGAGAACTAAATAGTACTTCCTAATTACCTGTTCAAGAAAAGGCAGGTCGTTGCCAGCACTGTTACACTGGCTTGCCCAGATTGCTCTTTTCAGGACAGCATGACAGATAACAGAAATGGTGTGACCTGCGCAGACAGACTCACTAAATGATATTTCCTGGGGTTACTGGTGTTGAATTCCTTCTTAATGTGCTCAGCCTTATTTATTTATTTTTATTTATTTTTGCTAACGACAAAGAGGGGAATTCACTAAGATTGAATTGTCTGCATTTTATTTAGCACCCAATTCACTAATGAAATTAAAGTGAACAGAGTCCACCACACAACCTTTTGTTAGATCTCTGCATGGGTGGTGATGTTTGCTATAGTGTTTGGGACAAAGGAGTTTTCATTTGGCCCTCATTTTCAAACTGACAAGATCAAAAACGAGACACTTGTGAGGTTTGTTCATTTGTAGTGTGGAGACTGCCATCTTATATTACAATTCAGAATAATTGGAAATCTAATCAGAGATGAGGCAATTAGCTTCCTTCTCACAATATTCCATGAAGTTCATTTGTCCAGCTTTTAGCCTTGTACTCACATTGATTAGCACTTTAATGTTTGAACCTTAAAGTAGTTTTGTCCTACATTTATATGCTGAAGTGTGCAATTTTTTATGCAAATGTATTTTATTCTATATGCAAAAGTGACGCTGTTAGTCGAACACCACAAGTGGGAATATGTGTTTGGCTAAACAAAGGCAGATAGTTTGGGAAAACTTTATTATGAGAGAAAACCCTCATAATTATTTTGCTAGTGGCACCGACATGACACGCTTCAGCTTTACTCTGGGATGCAAACATTTCTGACTCCAGATATTGAGAACACACAACTTGAGCATCTTTCAAATCAGGTTTTGAAAGACCACAGCTGCCAGAACACATGTACAAAACAGTATTCTGTCCAGTAGAACATAATTACTCTCACCCACACAAGCCAATATGATAATACACACATTCTCTTTGAGAACAGAGAGATGGAGCGTGGTGATAAGGTGTTTGGCAAATATCTGGCATGTTTTTTATGCTCGGTGTCAGTCTCGGCTTCAGATCAGGATGATTCACTCTGAGCTCTTCGCTTTAGTTACAAATTGCCTGCAGCATAAACCTTCACTACCAACAAAATTAACTATTTATTTCTTGATTTCCACAGGCATTTAGTTAGCAAAGACAACCCACAGACTTCTGTAGGGATAGTCTGAGTCTCACAGATGTTCCCTGTCACAGTAAAAAAAATAAAATAAAAGCACAGTCTTCCAGGTGCACTGCAAAATGACCTTCAGCCAAAGTAAAAGGGATAAATATAGATAAATAATGTTGAATTGATTTTAGGGAGAGTATAAAAAAAAAAAGCCATGTGTATCAATATCATCATTCATTTTCAACAAACATATGTTTTCATGCTGTTTACTTCACCACTATCAACCCAGCTGGACCGAGTGTCTTGGGTAAATACTCACAGTAGGCTCGTGATGCTTTAACAAGATCTTAAAAATAATGTTGGTCCCAAGAGCTCCATCTTTGCATCTTAGAGCAACAATTCACCCACAAGTTGTCATTATTCATTCACCCTCATGTTATTCCAATCTGTGATTTCTTCTGTAGAACACAAAATTAATGAATAAATTTAATGAAGTTGAAATGGGAATCCTTCGTATACAGCTCCAAAACCATCATAAAATATACAAACTATATTCTTCTGAAATCAGTAGATTTGTGTGATGAAAAGATATGGATGCATATACATTATGTCCTTGTTGTATTACATTTACATATTAAAAGTTAAAAGAGGCATAACACACACACACACACACACACATTTTAAAAGAGACTGCATGTAGAAATGTATGGTAAAAATATATGCTGGTAGGGAGCTTAAAAAAAGGGTGTGCCCTAATACCAAACCTCTTACATATAAACACCATCCAGCAGCCTCAGGGGTCAACTTTTTTAAAAGGTCAACTCAGCTAAACTGCCTTGCAGTACACAGCGGTTGTTTGTTCCATAAACACACACACACACACACACACACACACACAAACACTATTTAATACAAGAAGCAGGTTTTTAATAAAAGCAACCTTACAGTAACCTTTGAGGATTTCAGAAAGCATGCAAGGTAGCAGCACGATCCATCTTTGTGTCTAACAAGACGTTTAGTGTCAGGGTAGAACTCGTGCCCTCACTCTCATTTTGTCATTGCCAAAGCAATTGTTGAGATTACATGAAAACAACAACCTTGTTATATCAAGCTATTCAATATGGAGAGAATTTTTTTACTGCTGGACAGGCGGTTTCAAAGCATCATGACATATTTGCTATGTTTCTCTGGAGTAGAGGGAAATTTGAATATGTGATCCAGCTGGGAATCCCTAATAGAGCTCTTAACCATCTGCATACTGACCCTTCCCTCAGATCTGTGCTAATGTCTTTCATTGTCCTTGAGCCCAGATGTTTTTGGTCATTAATTGTATTAATCATACACTATTTATTATAGATATACAGTATATAATTATTAAATGAAAATGTAATTTAACACTAAATAAAAATTATATATATATATATATATATATATATATATATATATATATATATATATATTTGTCTAATAGCCCAAACAGTAGATAATGCATATTTTTATTGCCTAATAATTCATATACATATACTACATGTGTATCTATGATGAAGCCTACACATAATATTTTCTTCTTGTGCATATTGGTGACAGTCGTGGTAGGAAATGCTCCCTTTACTTGCATGTCTTTGAAAATGTTAAGAACGGATTGTGCAGTTGGCACCCACGCTATAGACAATTGGTCAAAATCTAATATTGGTCAAAAATCTTTTCCCACCTTAAGCGTCTTAAATCCGATATTATCTTCCTTCAAGAGACACACTTACTCAATTCAGATCATCTTAGGTTGCAAAAACCATGGGTGGGACACATTTTCCATTCTAAATTTAATGCTAAGGCAAGAGGAACAGCTATAATAATACACAAAAAAATTCAATTCTCTGCCTCTAAAGTTATTAGTGACCCTCAGGGTCGTTTTATCATGGTGTCTGGAAGGCTATTTCATACCCAGGTCTTGCTGGTGAATGTTTACGGCCCTAATTGGGATGATAAGAACTTTGTAAATAAGTTGATTGCTGCTTTACCTAGCTTTAATTCAGATTATCTGATTTTAGGTGGTGATCTAAACTGTGTAATGGACCCAAATCTGGACCGCTCCAACCCAAAACCGCAGCCCCCTTCTAAAATGGCAAATTAAATCTCAGTCTTTTTGAGCCAGACTGGCTGCGTAGACCCCTGGCGCTTCTACAATCCCCATAATAAGGTTTATTCTTTTTTTTCACATGTACACCATTGTTACTCAAGAATTGACTACTTTTTTATCGACAAAAATCTCCTTTCTTCAGTAAAGGGAGTTGAATATTCAGCTATTGTAGAATCTGATCATGCTCCCTTATTACTAGATCTCTCCTTTCCATCTAATCTTACGAACCACATATGGCGATTTAATTCTTCACTATTGTCAGATGACTCATTTTGCAAACATGTATCCTCTTCAATTGACAATTTTTTAAAATTCAACTCAACGGAGCAAGTCTCCCCCTCTCTCCTCTGGGAGACGCTGAAAGTAGTGCTCAGGGGGGACATTATATCATACACTGCTTTTATTAACAAAGAGAGGGAAAGGAAAAGGCAACAGCTAATTGAGATGATATCCAAAATTGACAGTCAATACTCTACTTCTCCTACACCAGAACTTTATAAAGAAAGGATAGATCTTCAAAACCAATATAATTTAATTTCATCAAGTCACGCAGAACGGCTTATTCTCCAGTCACGAGGTTTTTTCTATGAGCATGGTGATAAGGCTGGTCGACTTTTAGCCCATCAGCTTAAATCCAGATCATCAGCTCAACATATTACTCAAATCACAAATGATGCTGGGGTTTTAACTATTGATCCCCTTGCAATTAATAACACATTTATGAACTTTTATTCTAGCCTTTATAAATCAGAAACCCCTAAGGATCAGTCTAAATTGGTAGAGTTTTTTGACATCATAAATGTCCCCACTATTTCATCGGAACATAAAAAAGATTTAGATCATCCCCTTCAGCCACAAGAAATATCTGCGGCCATATCAGCGTTGCAAAGCGGCAAGGCCCCGGGGCCTGATGGCTTTCCGATCGAATTCTATAAGAAGTTTTCTACTAAATTGTCTCCACTCTTGCTTAATATGTTTGAATATTCTTTGTCTCAAGGAACTTTACCAAAGTCCCTTACCGAAGCTCTGATTACACTTCTATTGAAGCCTGAGAAAGACCCAACACAATGTAGCTCATATCGACCAATTTCTTTGCTAAATGCAGACGTCAAAATCTTAGCCAAATTACTGGCTATTCGATTAGAGTCTCCCTTGGTCAGTATCATTTCAGCTAATCAGACTGGTTTTATAAAAGGTCGGCACATCTTCTCTAACATTCGTCATCTTTTGAATGTTCTTTACACTCCTCAATCCCAGGACACCCCTGAAATTGTAGTTTCGCTGGATGCCGAAAAGGCATTTGATCGGGTGGAATGGGACTACCTTTTTTTTGCTATGAATAAGTTTGGATTCGGCCCCAGATTTATAGAGTGGACCCGTCTTCTGTATACTTCCCCAGTTGCTTCAGTGGTTACTAATAAATGGCGATCCAAAAATTTCTCTTTATCAAGGGGCACTCGGCAGGGGTGCCCATTAAGCCCCCTTCTGTTTACAATTGCAATTGAACCACTTTCTCTGGTATTAAAAGCCACACCCTCTTTTCATGGTATAACCAGATGGGGTGTTGAACAAAAGCTCTCATTATACGCTGATGACTTGCTTCTTTACATTTCAGATCCTTTATCATGCATCAATGATATTATCAAAATCTTGCACAATTTTGGGACTTTCTCAGGCTATAAATTGAATATCTCTAAAAGTGAATGCATGCCTGTTAACACAATTGCCAGGCAAATGCCTGATTCTGCGTTCCCCTTTCACTTGGCAAGATCTGGGTTTAAATACCTGGGCATCAATATTGCACATAACTTTAAAGGACTATTTGAAAATAACTTTACTCCTCTTTTGATTAAACTTAAATCTGATCTTCAAAAATGGAGGATTCTTCATCTAACTCTGGCTGGTAGGGTGAACTGTGTTAAAATGACAGTTCTCCCGAGATTCTTATATTTATTTCAATGCCTACCCATCTTCCTATCCAAAGCTTTTTTCAAAAGATTAGACAAACTTATTTCTAGTTTTATATGGGATGGAAAAACCCCTAGGATTAGGAAAGAGTTTCTCCAGAAGCATAGGAGTGATGGGGGTTTAGCTCTCCCTAATTTCTTATATTATTATTGGGCAGCTCAAGTTCAAAAGATAGTCTATTGGATGCACCCATCAAGTACCACTGATTGGTGTGAAACAGAATCTAAATCCTGCACAGCAACCTCTCTACAAGCCCTATTAACATCTAGTCTACCTATTAAAATAGTACAATATACATCAAATCCGGTTGTTCATTCTACTCTTAAAATTTGGACTCAGCTACGCCAACATTTGCAGTTGAGACAAGCACTTTTGCTTCAGAGCCCAATATGCACTAATCATGCATTCCTCCCTGCCAAACTAGACTCTGCATTTAAACAATGGCAAGATAAGGGCATTGCTCAATTTGGTGATCTTTATATTGATGGTCTTTTTGCTAGTTTTAACGATTTGCGTTCCAAATTCAATCTTAATCAAGCCGACCTTTTTCGTTATTTTCAGATTCGACATTTTGTGAATGCCCAAAGCCCATCATTTCCACATATTCCATCTAAGTCTCCTGCAGACTCTCTGTTTGAAGCTCCCCTCCATTTACAAGGTTTTATTTCAAGAATATATACAATTTTCCTGTCCTTAAAAAATGTAGGAACAGACAAAGTTAAAAGTGGATGGGAAAAAGAGATCGGAACAGTATTCTCAGAGGAGTTCTGGAGCAATGCTCTCCATAGAGTGAATGGTAGTACCTCTTGTGCCCGATTGAGTCTT
Organism: Carassius auratus; assembly: GCF_003368295.1. Lineage (NCBI taxonomy): Eukaryota > Metazoa > Chordata > Actinopteri > Cypriniformes > Cyprinidae > Carassius > Carassius auratus. The sequence continues at coordinate 2,926,592 of NC_039279.1, read as the reverse complement.
ATACAGTTTAAGGTTTTGCACCGTGTGCACCTAAGCAGGGTAAGGATTGCTTCTTTTAATCCTGCTTTTGATAAGACCTGTATAAGATGTCACACTGAAGAAGCTGATTTGACTCACATGTTTTGGACGTGCCCTACACTCACTGTCTACTGGTCAACCATATTTGATACACTCTCTCAAATATGTAACGTACAACTGAAGCCTTGTGCTGAATTTGCTATATTTGGTGCTCCAACTGATGAATCGAATCTGACTCGAAGACAACTAAACATTATTGCTTTTGCATCCTTATTGGCTCGCAGACGGGTGTTATTACATTGGAAATCTGCAAACCCACCTAAAGCATCGCATTGGCTTCAGGATCTGATGTTATACCTACATTTGGAAAAGATTAAATATTCAATTAGACGTTCCCATAAATTTTCATATGTCTGGCAACCCTTATTATCCTATTTCTCTGCCATAAATGTTCTTCCTGGGGAGTAGTGGGATTTACCTTGTATAATAATTTATTTTTTTTTTTTTTTTTTTGACAAACTCATGGTCTTTGATGCTTCGGCACAAGTGCTTCAGGTGTTTCTCCAGGTATTTACATGTGTAAATATATAGGGCTTGTGTTTATTGTTGGATCATGGTTTGCACTTTTGATTGTGGTGTCCAGCTGTTTCTCTCTCTTTTTTTTTTTTTTTTTTTTTTTTTTTTTTTTTTTTTATTTATTTATTTATTTATTTATTTTTTTTATTATTTATTTATTTATTTATTTTTTAATATATTTTTTATTAACATTGCCAATGTCTAACTGTGGCATAATTTTATTATCTTAATTTATTTCATTATTGTATCATTATTATCATTATTTTCATCATCTTTTGAACTATCACTACTAATGAATATCATGTAAGGCAGATTGTTCTGGGTTGATTGGGGAGGGATTGAAAATGTAAAAAAAAAATACAATTTGTATATGCAATAGCATTTGTCCTTGAAATAGAAATAAAAATATTTATACAAAAAATCTAATATTTAATTAAAATATCAGTTTGGATCATGTCCCATTGCTAAAGGTTGAATAACCGATGAAACCATAGCAAGTGAAATGGTCCTCCAATCCAATCTGTCAAGTCGAATTGTAATTCCATTTCTGGTTTGCCTTAGAAAGACAATTTGCTCATGCTAGTGCATTAGCATATTTGCCCTCTCACACAGCCTGCGGCAAATTTTATTTAAACTAATTTGATTAGTGCAGATGCCAAGATAAATAAGCCAAAAGATACACCCTCCAGCAAAATATTTCAATTCAGGTTATAATAAACCCATTCCTCTGCAATAGATCTTTCTTGCTCAGGTTGTTTTGGTGACACTGGCTGCAAGACAAACTGGGATCATACAGAGAACATCATGCCAAGACGTAGCTGTTACTCTGTAAAAACATGATAATGTTTCTTGCACCACAGTGAATATGTATTTATAGAATGAAATGCTGCAGCTGACCATGCTAATTTGAAGTTACAGAAAAATTATAATAAATAAAATCTTGTAGAAATGTACAGTACCAGATTAAATTCAAGCTCTACTGATTACATTTGAATTACTACATAAAATAGAGTTCCAAAAGTCCTGGGGGCAGTTGCGCAATCGGTTATATTAAGACTATACTGTCTGACCAAGACAATCGTCTTACTTTTAATTAAAACTATTTATTTTATTTATTTTTTTCAGCTGACTTAAAGTTTTACCATTCTAAAAGACAAAAAAAATTGATTGCAATTTTTTTTTTTTTTTTTTTTATGAGCAAGACTTTATAAACTGCTAGCTGTAAGAAGTATACCAAAGTGCAGTAAACAGTTTAAATTATATGCGCTACAAACACTACATGTTAATCATTACAACATTACATTAAAATAATACGATGAGAATTCCAGTTTCACTATCAACCAACATGAGCCGTTTTGTACAGCTAAATATAACTGGAAGTGAATGACACCAGAAGCCTTACAAATTCAGGTTACTTTGGCTGCACTCACTCTTGCGTTCAGAGAATCAAGGAATATTTAGTATTTACTTTCATGCAAATGTTGCTTCAAGAGCTGCAACATGATGTCTAAATTATCGTCGCAAAGTAAAGGGACATTACTCGTGCTTGATCTGATGTCCAAGTACGGGTTGAACGGTTGTCCAACTGTTACACGTTTTACTCATTGGTATTATGTGCCAATTTTTTGGCATCCAAAGTGCACTTTATAAACTGTTTGCATGCAGTTTTCTGAAATGTCACATTGTGTGTTTTGCCTACCGTTTCTGAAGCTTCCCTGCCTACCAGAGAGGCAGCGACACAACACTGCTTCATTTCTCCTTTTTGTCATTGATGATGCAGCTCGGCTTCTCAGTTTACTGGGCTCATTATTTGTACAAGATGTAATTATTGATCTGTGGGCAATCTGTTTGGCCTCAAAGGTTTTTTTCAGCTCTTGTCTCAGCCCAGCTGTCGCTCTCTGCCTGGGTGGTTAGCATGTGGACTTTAGGTTTTAAAAACTAGAGGCAAACTGGTTTAGATTACTAATGACTTTTAGCTCTATCCCAGAGCAGATCATATTAGATGAGAAAACAAATCCCTAAAATTAGATTTATTATATAAACCCACATTGTTCCTCACAAATATAATAGTTACATGCTAAATAAATGGAAGTGCTAATGCTCCACAGGAATAGATCTGCAGTGTTGAAGTCTTTGGTTTGTGTAGCTTATTTCCCATGATGCTCAGCACACAAGAGCAAGCATATTGAACCGTGTACCTTTGTCAATAAATATATGGACAGCCCCACGGAAAACACTATCATTACCTTCAAGTGAAGACGCTATTATTAGCTCAGAGTGTATTCTTGCCGAAGATAAAACTGATAGCAGCCACTCTCATGAGAAAATCCCATTGAAAGCATTTACACTGGCACAGATGTGCTCGTTTTCACACTGACAATATTTCTATTCAGTGGGACATAAACAGCAGTGTGTAATGAGGTTCATAAAACCAGTGGACTGGTTAGTCGAAAACCTCCTCATGCTCCTTCATATATCCGACTGAACATCAGCAATGTATAAGAATTAACAATGTGCAAGCAGCCAAAACAGTGGCTGGCACTGTTTATTCCTCAGTCAGATATCTTCGAGGTGGAGAAAACTAGACTGTTGTGAGCTGTTGGTAAACAGTCTGACTCACTGCTTTACACTGAAGCTCTTTATATTATTATCATAAATATATATCAATTCAATCTAGACTCAACTTCTGTTGAAAGTGTTGATTCTCTTGGGAACAACAATTACTTTTATCTATCTACCTATCTATCTATCGAATGCACATCTGAACATCTCTCACGTGATCATGTGTGTGCTCCCTCTGTTATTTGTCATGCTGTGATGGATGGACTGCTAGTTTGAGTTTCTTGATTAATATTCTGCTCACTCTCCAGCTATAGTGTGTTATGTCACAAACTGGGAGTTTGTTCAGTAGGAGACGATATGGCAGGTCCCTCCAGATTCCAGAGAGAAATCTAATATAAAGTATTTTGACCTGGTTCACCAAAAAAAATAAAAAAAATAAATAAGACTGGAAGAGGTTAATCAAAGCATTTGAAATGATGCACCCATCTTTCACTTAATTGTTTTGTTCGAAAACATAGATTCATTCAAGAAATCTGACAACGAGACTCACAAGGTGCATTTAAAAATGGCTGACCATTAGCGATAATTATGAAAATGAAAGTCCAATACAATAAACTATATTGAATAAACTATTTAGATGCCAACTACTGTATATGAACAACCAAACACACACACACACACACACACACATTACCACTCCACTGTATTGCGAATATTACATTTCCTCTCTCTCAATACTCATTGTGTGTACGTCTATTAAAACAATGAAATGACATGAATTAACGTTTCTGCAGTTGGTTATACAACAAAGTTTATACCAAGGTCATATTTTATTTCATATTTTGTACAGATTATAACGTTTACTTACCCAGTGAGATTCACAATGTCTCACACAATAGAAGTTAAGATTAGTCTCTGAACCAGGAAAACTCTTTCATGAAGCTTTTAGGAACTTGCCTTTACATCTAAATTTAAAGTGAAAGACTTTCAAGAGAAATCATCACTGGATGTTTTATTTTTTTGGGTGAAGAAACACCTGAAGAAAGTTGAACTGAACATTCTTGTTGAATGTTTTTAATCTCTGCCAAAATATGATGGGATAATCAAAAGAACCTTCAAAGCCTCTCTAAATGAAATAGGCCCCCTCACAGCGGTTCTCTGATGGACTGAATAATTGGACCTCAGTCTGACAAGTTTAAACAGTCCAAGAGGAGATTCTGACTCAGTAATTGACCATTAGATCAACAGGAGATGAAGAATTACGTCTGATGGTCTGCATGCTTCCAAAGAATCACAATCTCAACATTTATTGGCTAGATAAAATTAGACAAATATTTTTCAGGGATTTCATGCACATTACATTTTCAATAACAGCACGGAAGGTTATTTGTAATGACATTTGAAAAGCTGCAATGAAACAAAAACCCATCCAGATGGAACATTAAATGAAATGGAAACTCTTGGTATCATTCACCTTCATTTGCATTCAAGGTTGTAAACTGAATTATTCATAAAGTCAGAGGTGTACAGAGGTCTCATCAAGATGCTTTGATTCAAAAACATTTTACACTATTATCCATTAAATCATCACATGGGAATACTGCACAACTTCAAAGTCTTTAAGTACAATTGTAAAAGCACAACAACTTACATGTGGTCTATATTAATCTGGCTGCTTTAAATTTGTATTCCTTACTGTTTTTTTTTTTTTTTTTTTTTAAATTGACATTCTATATACCGCTACATAACCAAGCATTTAAAAAAAAGAAATTTAAAGTAATTTCAATATGATTTAAAAACACAGACCTGCCAATAAAGAATGTCAACAATGGTGTTGTCAATGTAATTTTCAGATTTTATGGACGTTTTCCAAAAACCCAATCATTAAAAATCCTGTTAAAATTGTATTATCTCTTATCCTTTGATAATTTATATTTCAAAAAGCTGATTGGATAGATCTGTGGTTTGCATTACCCTATGCACATACATTAGAGAACATGGCAACTATTGCTTCCAGGCGTAATGTCTCGCATGCAGTGTTTTTGCAGCATATTCATTTTCACAAAACAAAAATACAACTAAACTGACTCAATAATCTCATTGAATTTAATCGAAGATTTTTTGGAGAAGCAAATTGAATCCTGCTGAAATCATTATAGCTGATAATTGTTGTGGAAATTACCAAAGGTGGATTCCTGCCACTGCTTGCTCTGTGGAGCTCTTAATGCCTTTCTAATTTATGGGAAACAGGTTTTCAAAAGTGTTGTGTTTTCATGAGCATATTTGAGAGTTTGCATGCCAAGAGAATTTCCTGTAAACCAGGAAATATTCTGTCATTTAAACTAATCACTTTTGAGTCATTAACAACTATATATGCTGGTATTTGTGTCGGTTGAAAACAAAAGAGTGAGTGAATTTAGATTTTATTTAAGCAGGTGTTTTTAAGAAGATAGCACAATTAACTTCTGCCTTGATCTGTTCAGTTTTAAATTCACTGCAGAGATGGTAACATCATGATCAACTATCCAATGATTTATGGGCTTCATTATTTAATAAAAAAGGGAGAACACTAACCCTAACCCTTAGTGTAAAAACAGTGGCTCTTAATGAATCTCATATACCGCATACTGTTCTGAACAATAAAACCTATATGGTACAAAAGAGCTAAAACTGGTGCATGCTGAAAGGTTGCTGCACATGGCAAAAATAATCTTGCTTCCATTAGAGTTTCAGATCAATGCGAATCATTTGAAACAGACAACACTCTTTGTCAGCAACGTTTAACACAGTTCTAACATCTTCTCACTGACAGTTTCATCTCGGTTGTGTTTAGTGACGTGTGAAGAGTTTGATATGCCAGCACTATCAGAGTGCTGCTGAAATTGTCCCAGACGAGCAGCAAAACATCTTACACAAAAAATAAACCATGGTCACCAAAAAAAAAAAAAAAAAAAAAAAAAACTTTAAAGAGAGAAAAAAAAAAAAAATTGTAATCTTAGCTCATTTGTTTTATACAATCTTTTAAGTCTATTTCAAATCCCAATGTTATATGAATAAATATGGATTAATGCATTTTATCATTTAAAAATATATTATATAAACATAAATACAAATGTTAATATTTTACATTTTAAAATGAATAATTATTATATTTTGCACAACCACGTTTCGTGACATTTAAGAAAAACTGACTTGAATGAATATGACATAAAATGATGACTAACTTTGAAGTACGTTTGATTCAAAACAACAACAAAACTGTGCAAAGGAACCAGCAAGTATCATTAAACCATTGATAATCAAAATAAATGATTCATCCATCAAGTAACATCATTCATTAACCTAAACGCAGGCCATTTGCAGTTGGGACACAGAAAGAATATATAACGTGTTCACTGATGGGCAGGTTTCAGACGTGGCTCCTCCAAAAATAATTCAGAGTCTGTTCTTTATTTCTTTTTTATAAAAGTACTCAAACCAAAGGGACTCCATGTCTCATCCTCCAGTTCTCTATATTTTCCGGGCAGTGTGCCGGTTTTGAATGGCACTTCAGGGGAGCTGAGCGCCGGCTGCACCACATGTTCCATCCCGACTACAAACTGTTCAACAAACACTCACCTAATTCTTGCCTTCCCCTTCTGTCCCCAACCACCTTACAGACGTCCTCTCTTGTCTTTTCTCCTCTATGTCTTTATCTCCCACTCATTTGACTGTTCTTGCACAGATGATTTGTATTCATGTTGATGTGAGCTCCTGCTCCCGTGCTCTCAGAAGCCTTGCTAAGATGACTGTTGGATTTGTGTAATGCCTCCCCTCAGCTTCCTCTTAGCAATCTCATATGTCACATTAACAATCGCATTGGATCTTCCGTCAGTCATTGTTGTTTCAATAGGGCAGTGCTGTGCGCACCCTACCAACACTCTAGCCATGGATGTTTTCCAGGCGTGTTGTCCTGCCAAGGCCTCCCTCAGGCTGGTTTCTCAGGGGTTTCCAACAGCGCTAACCCGAGAAGACAACACTAATACACTGAGGCACTTTTATTATGAAAAGATAGATGGGGAATATACTGTTTGTGTCACCTAGATAACACCTCTAGAGTAGCTTTATCCTCTCATGTAGGGCTCAGAGACATACCGTACTAGCAGGAAACATGGCTAGCATGGGAAACATTGTCAGAAATCTTTAAGGGTAATTATATTTAGACAAGTAGACAAACCAGCAACTAGAAAACCGCTTAACTGTGGACTTAGAGGTCAGATTAAAGGCCCATTCACACCCAAAATGTAAACTAAATTATCATTCAAAACAACCTACAATAATGTTCTGTTCTTATAAATTCACCCTGCAGTTTTCTGGTCTGCCACTTTAAATACATTCAATACCACGACTGAGGTAAGACCCTTGAGAAAGGCACCGAAGTTCCAAATGCTCCCCGGTGCCACAGTATTTGCTGCCCACTGCGTGTGTGTTCACTGTGTGTGTGTGTGTGTGTGTGTGTGTGTGCGCGCGCACTTGGATGGATTAAATGCAGAGCACAAATTCCAAGTATGGGAAACCATACTTAGCCACACGTCACATCCTATCCTTACCTTTCCTTTTGCTTTCCTAAATGCTTGAGCTCTTTAAAGCAGGATAGTATATGATTGGCTGTCAATGTTTTTATTGTTCATCAGTTAAAATTTCTGAAAGTGAGTCCAATGATATTGTTCCTCCGTATCATTACATAGTAGTTGCTTTTCTTTTAAATTGAGAACAAATTTGAAAACTATTGTTATAGTTATCGTGCTTGGTGTTAACGTATATATATATATGAAGTGAAGTGACGTGACATTCAGCCAAGTATGGTGACCCATACTCAGAATTTGTGCTCTGCATTTAACCCATCCAAAGTGCACACACACAGAGCAGTGTACACAAACACACACTGTGAACACACACCCGGAGCAGTGGGCAGCCACTATTATTCCAGAACTATATATATATATATAGGTATGTATGTACGGGGAAGTCGTGGCCTAATGGTTAGAGAGTTGGACTCCCAATCGAAAGGTTGTGAGTTCGAGTCCCAGGCCGGCAGGAATTGTCGGTGGGTATATATATATATATATATATATATATATATATATATATATATATATATATATTAGGGCTAGGCAAGTATTCATTATTTTATTTCGCGTTAACGCAGTTTTTTATAATGATGAAAGTCCGTTGCTCACTGGCTCTTATAAACATACAGATAAATCATGGGTCACAGGGGGGGATGCTCCCGGTTAAATTATTAAGGCCAAGCATCAACATTCACAAACGACTGTCCACTGTGTTTTTTTTTTTTTTGTTTTTTTTTTTTTTTTTTTGACTGAAATAGTAAATTTCTAATAGCATGTGAAGACAGCAGAGAAGCTTAATTTAATGTAGCATCTAGAAAAAAAATAAATAAAAAAAATAAAAATAAACAAATGAACAAAAACTATTTTTTAAGTTTGGGCTAATACACATTAGATCACTCACATCCAAAATAAGTTATTGTAAATGAAATGATCACAGATAATAGTTCTGATGTACTAAAACCTGGTTAAAACCAAATAATTAGATTATATTGGTCTAAATGAGTTTACTCCACCAAACTACTGTTATAAGCATAAGCCCCGTCAGACTGGTCATGGGGGAGGTCTTGCAACAATACATAGGGATATTCTCAAATGTTATCCAGAAAACAGGATACAGGATACAACTCATTTGAAATACTTCTGCTTAATGTTACACAGTCAAATATGCAAAATATATCTCTCATATTTCTTGCTCTGGCTATAGACCACCAGCGCTGTATGCAGAATTCCTAAAATAATTTGTGGATTTCCTCTCAGACCTTTTCGTTACAGTTGATAATATGCTAATTGTCAGAGATTTCAATATTCTCTTACTGATATAAATATTGTACCTCAAAGTGATGATGTTACTGACCATTTCCTTGTGCCGTGCATGCTGTGTATCACTGATATTAACTGTATGGCTCAGCGTTACCAGATGGGCAGAACTATTGTTCCAGCCACCAAAGACAGATTCGCAAATAACCTGCCTGATCTATCTCAACTGCTATGTGTACCCAAAAATGCACATGAACTAGATGAAATGACTGCCAACATGGGCACTATTTTCTCTAATACATTAGAAGCTCTTGCCCCCATCAAATTGAAAAAAAGGTTAGAGAAAAAAGTACTGTGCTATGGTATTACGGTAATACCCACTCTCTCAAGAAAGAAACTAGTAGTCTTGAGCACAAATGGAGAAATACTATCTTTGGAAGTTTTTAGAATTGCATGGAAAAACAGTATGTCCAGCTCTAGACAGGCTCTAAAAACTGATCAACAAATAACCAGACACATGATTCAAATACATGTTGCTCCTTGGTAATATTATTAGAAAATACGGGATTAGTTTCCACTGTTATGCTGATGATACTCAACTTTACATCTCAACGAGACCAGATGAAACTTCTAAATTATCAAAGCTAACAGAGTGTAAAATGTAAAATATTGGATGACCAATAATTTTATCCTATTAAATTTGGATAAGAGAGAGATATTACTTATTGGACCAAAAACAGTACACAGTAGATTACAATTTTCAACTAGACAAGTGTTTCTTCCTCTACAGTCAAAAATTTGGGTGTTATATTAGACAGCAACTTGTCTTTTGAAAACCATATTTCCCATGTTACAAAAACTGCATTCTTTCATCTTAGAAACATTGCCAAGCTACGAAACATTACCCGTTTCTAATGCAGAAAAGCTAGTTCATGCATTCATGACCTCTAGACTGGTCTATTGTAATGCACTTCTAGGTGGTTGTCCTGCATCTTCAATAAACAAACTACAGGTAGTCCAAACAGAGGCTAGAGTCCTTACCAGGTCAAGAAAATATGATCATATTACCCCAATTTTACAGTCTCTGCACTGGCTACCTATTAAGTTCTGTATCAGTTACAAATTATTACTTACCTATAAGGCCCTAAATGGTTTAGCTCCTGCGTACCAAACTAGTCTTCTACCATGTTACAATCCATCATGCTTCCTAAGGTCACAGAACGCTGGACTTTTGGTTGTTCCTAGGATAGCTTAGTAGTAGAGCTTTTTCACATTTGGCACACTTGGCCTTCCTGATAATGTTCAGGGCTCAGACACACTCTCTCTGTTTAAATATAGATTAAAAACACATCTCTTTCGCCAAGCATTCAAAAAATGCATCTCATAATTTGTGACTGCAGTTGTATCTGATCAAATGCGCATTATTATTCTTCAGCTTGGGTTAAACTAATTCATTTTACTTGTTTAGAACAGAAGCTATGCTAATCATGTCTCTATTTATTTCTCGGTTTTACCACGGGATAAAAAAATAATAATAATAATAGGATTTACACAAGCTCCAGTCTGGATCCAGAACAACTGAAGAGATGATGCAAACCCCTCAGAGGACCTCAGATGATGCTAACCCTGAAACAACATACAGAACTACCAAATATTGCTATATGTGTGATTGCATCATATAATAATTGCTGTTAATAATGTTCATCATCTGGTTGACTATGTCTTGTATTCATTTTTCTGAAAATGCCTGTCATATGCATATAAACTGACAGTCACCACTGATAAGCTACTACTAAATATTGTAGAAATTAAATTTTCTGTAAATTTGCTTTGCAATGATTTGTATCATAAAAATTGCTATACAAATAAACTTGAATTGAATAGAGCTGAATTTAATTAATGTCCTGGCAGTGACAGATGGCTTCTTTTATATTTAATATAATTGCATCAGTGTTATAAACTGAGATTTACGCTATAATATATATATTTTTTAAGTATCATTGCAGATGATAAAGCAATTAATCGCGATTCAAAATTGTAATCGTTGCCCAGCACTATATGTTTTTCCTCTTGCAGTAACACACAGATCAAGAGGATAAATAACATGCAAGTAAAGACCCAATTCCTCAACTAATGAAATGAACTATTCTGTGCAACCCCATCTGCTGTGGGCTGTATTTATGTAATACTTCGAAGGTGAAGGTTTTGTTACAACCGTTCATAATTTTTTCAACCCACCAAACTTACAATCAATTTCTTCTATGCTCCTTTTAAACAAGAAGACTATTCCATTCCCATTTAGAAGTTAAAATGGCTAGTTGCACCTTGAATGATATTTAAAACAAAACAAATGGCTCATACTGTAACAGCAGAGTTCAGCTAGAAGGAAGACGATCCGCTCGAGAAAAACAGTATTAAAAATTTCCATGCATCCTTGACTGACGGATTGCATTCAGCAGGATATCTGCAGCCCTTCCTTGGGAGTTTCTTGCCATCCATCACTTTGATTTAATTATTGCATCCATTAACCATGTGGCACCACAGGTTACACCACGCTAAGGCTCACCCCTCGAGACCAAATTTTTCTGTAATTAAGCCAATCATATGCATGTCTTTTTAATAATGTGGGTTGCAGAGTCGTTTGCGCCCCTGGTGTAGATTGAACGACAGCTAATTCCCGCTCAAAATGAGCAGCCGAGGAAATAACAGGTTAGTTTGGCTCCCACCTCATGTTTTATTCCCACTGGCCTCGGTAAGAGATTGATCCGGCCTTAGTCTGCTTCAGTCAGGGTCCGTAAATAACGAATGCAGGGCAGTGCTGGCTTATTTGTGCATTGGTGTGTGAAGATGATTAGCTAATTAGACTGTCAAGCCCTTCCCTCATTCAGATGGACCTTCATTACTGGCCATTACAAGCCATGAATAGGGCTGATGGTCTACAAAGTTTATATTAACAACACGGCCACATGGTCACATCAGCTGAATGTCCTTGACTTTTTAACATCTAAACTATACATATTAAATGTATTAATTTGTCATAAGGGTTGCATTGACATAATGTGCTCCTGAGGACGGAAATGGAGAGTCAGATAAATCTCCAGTCATGTCTAATGGGTAGTATACATTTCTGATGGATGCATAATAAATTTGCACTCTGATCAAAACTTCTTTGGGAATATTTTCCACATCATGCACCTGCTACATCGTGTAGAGTATTAGAGCCTTGACAAACTTCACAGAATGTCCCATAAGAGAATTCTGTATAAACTGTAATAAATTATATCTACTTCTGGGATTTTTTTTCCTAGTTTAAGTTAATATATAATATATATAATGTTTTCTTAAGTATTTAGAAAATATAAACATGTTTTATATGATTGACAGTATATCTCTTTAATTAAAATGGACACTTAAATTTAAGAGCAAATCAGTGCCAATCATTGGAGTCGGCGTGCGCTCAGCTCACTGCACGCTCTCTCCACCTGTGCTCAGTTAACAGGCTGTATATTACACACGTCAGTGACCAGAGCTCATCCACCTGTCGGTTTCCTCCAGCCCTGGCAGAACACCTGTCATCCGTGGGATAAGCATCAAACTACTGTTTAAGATGGAGGTCACAAATTGCGGACTGCACTGGGAGGAAGCCCAGCTGCCCTTCCAAAGCCCTCTGAAAGCTTTTTGCCAGGAGTTGATTTTGTTTCCCTTGGCATGGCATTCCTGCATTGATCCAGACCCTCGTGCTAATAGCTATAGATCTCAGCCCCAGCTCTAGGGGCCAATAAGACTGAAGATGCTTGTAAAGACATTTATAGATACTCAAACTGTGATACATGCAATAAACTCAAAGAGTCTGTCATCAGCTTTCAGTTGATATGTTTCACTGCAGGTAAATCATAATTGAGATCTATCTATCATCTATCCATCTATCTGTCTGTCTATCTATCCATCCATCCATCCATCCATCCATCTATCTGTCTGCAGTTGGTAACTTTTGACGCTCTAGCGGTTAATAAACAGAACTGCTTGCGTCTTGCGGAAGAACATCGTAGCTGGAACTACTTCTCTCTGTTTATGTCTATGAAGAATCACAAAGGTACTGGGTTACTCCGCCGCGGTACTCCAGAAGCAATCTAAAATAGTCTGAATATAAACACTTATTATAGGTGCACCCTAGTGATTCAGGACAAGCTAAAAACACGGTTTGGAAAATGGATTCATGGTGTACTCGCTTATTATATACATGTTTCTACATTTTGAACACAAACAAAGTTACGGACCGCAGCTCTGATTGGTTGATTTCTTACCGGGAGCGATGGAGTTTCTGCAAATGACAATAGGACACTGGGAGGAGCCAGAGGAGCTTGATTTTTTCACAGATTATCTGTCTCATATTCTACGGTCAGGACATAATGACAGGTTTAACAAATATGTAAAAAATATATTTTTACAAAAGTTACCTACTGCAGCTTTAAGTGTCACTGCTCATTGCGTTGAAGCAACTGCTAGTTTTAATTGGCAGTAACTATTAATTTACTTGCATCTTTTGGATGCAGAAATACTAATTTGCATAAGTATTGTAACATCGTTTCCATATTTATCAATGTTCTGGTATAACATCGGTTTAAGAATTACTGGACCAAGCATGTTCTGTAATGTAAAACCAGATGCACTCATTTAATTTCACATACATCAATGTGTGCCAATCTTGGCCCAGCGTAGGGGACATAAATCTTTCCTGATTGATGTTGCTTTCTGAGCTCCCACATAAATATGGAAGCCAATCTCTGGAAAGCTTCCTTATCAGTTGCAAAATGAAAACAAGTGTTTTGGTGTATCGAGCAAAATGTTTCATTGCCTGACAGTGAGAACACAAACAGAGCTTCAGGCGAGATTAGTCTAATCAAAAGCAATCCTCAAACATGTCGTCATGTCCCATGTACTGCTTATATCTACTGGCAGTGCAGGAAACACTGCGCTCTATCTGAGCTGGATGATGGAAAAGACAAACGTCGGAATAGGCTTGATTCCTGCATGAAATATGTCGTTTTGCGCATCAGTCAAAGAATAGCTTGGGTGTTTTTTTTTTTCTTCTTCTTCTTCTCTCTCCCCTCTCATCTCATCATATTTCTCCGTTTCTGCCTTCTCGTGAGTGGAGGTGTGAGATGTGTGGGTTAATGTTGGTTTATGACATTTTGCTCCTGATTTTGACATGACAATAGCTCAACATTTAAGAGGTGAAGAGCATTTTTTCTGCTCTGTGCTCAAGACAGTCCTGTGCTGTTTCTGTGATGCTCACGGTATTTTCAACCACACAGAGTTTTGTGCACCATGACTGCAGATTGTATTTATTTATTTATTTAATGTTTTCATAATTTTCATCATATTTCAGACATTTTATTCTCAATGTTTTCTGGCAGATTTTGCTCCAGTATGGGTCAATAACAGTATTCTTTAAAATGTTTGAAATGTAAATATTTGAAATATCCTTTCTATATACAGTAAGCTTTTATAATATATTCTTCTGCCTATAACCTTTAAATTTGTAATTGTTAACATTTTTTTATTATTAAAATCACTCCCCCCCCCCCATTAAATCAGCTACTCCAGCCATTTATGACTAAAAAGTTTTTTTTTTTTTTTTTTTTTTTTTTTCATAATACTATTAAAAAAACTGTTAAAAAAAAGAGGTCATTGTTTATATAAATTGCAAGTGTTTGTTAGTAGATCTGAAGGAACAAATCCCAGCATTACTTACCTACACAACGAGCAATCCATCTGAACTAATTATTACAGTCTTTGGATATTTCTGAAAGACTCAAATGACTCAAAACGTACATTTAAAATTGTAAATGAGATGACTGCAGAGTAGTGCCCATGTGTGATAGTGTGTTTAGAATGGCATAAACATATGGCTTTGTGGGAGAAAGTAATTAAGTTTGATCTAATCCCTCATCCTCCTCCGTAAGTTGCCAATATAGCAGCGATGAAATCAGAGGCTGAACGTGTGCCATGGCAGGAGGATCGAGGATGCTCTTTCAGCACTGGTTCCACAGTGAAGTATGAAGAAGTGAGTGACAGATGAAGGATTATGATCAGGCCTGGAGGCAGCCATGTGTCAGCTCTATTGATCGCACAGCCGGCTCCAGTCAATGACCATGTGATTATCATCAACCATGTCGACACCTCTCACACACATGGCATTAAGCTCTTATGCCAGTACAGGGGCTTCCTCTTCCTATTGACTCATTTCACATTGAGATGTCAGAATACCTACAGTCTCCATCTGCCGCTCCAGAGATACTGGAGGGGATTTCATTCGGGGCGGAAATATCCCATGTGTACAAACATATGCACAACAACAGGTCGAATGCTATCTGGTCATCTTTCCAAGAACAGCTCACATTTTACTTGCTTCTAAACATTTACACTTATATTCACTCAATTAGCCTGTGACTTTATCCACTGCAAACTAGTTTAGTTCTCTTTGGTGTGTTGAAACCATATGTGATAAACGTGTGTGTGTGTGTGTGTGTGTATATATATATATGAATTTTTTTGGGAATTACAAATACTTTTGTTCAACAAGGATGCACTACAGTGATTATGTGTGATAGTAAAGACATTTACTAATATACATTCACATTTTTATATTTTTATTCTTTAATGAAAAGAAAGCTCTCTTTTGCTCTCTCTCTCTCTCTTCACACACACACACACACATATATATATATATATATATATATATATATATATATACATATATATATACATATATATATACATATATATATATATATATATATATATATATATATATATATATATATATATATATATATATATATATATTTAAATTGTAATGATATTTCACAATGGTAATGGTAATGTAAAAAAAATATATATATATATATATATATATATATATATATATATATATATATATATATATATATATATATATATATATATATATATATATTCACTACTATTTTCATTGACAGAGAAAAAATGTATGAACTACCAGGCCAATTTTGATTTGAAATGTTCGTATTATTAATATAATTTAAGTTTACTCAACTGTTGTTTACAAGCAATATCACAATCATAATGTTCAAATCAAGACTGTTTAAATGTCCAATACAGCAGAATAAGATTTGAGTGTGATATTGCTACAATACACATAATCTATTTTCTGTCTTTCAGCCAATATCTAGTATGATTTGTTGTAATTCCACATAATTGATGATTACTCATTGGCTGGAACACAATGTATATATTCTTTATATTGGGTACATCTATAAAATGTTCTTAATCTTATTCACCTCCAGCACTTAACATTTATATGCATATGTCAATATTCTTGGCAAATGCTTTTATTTTTTATTTTTTTGCTTTCAGTATGTTATATTTATAGAGGTACATGCTTTATAGAAACCTCTCAATGCCAACAGAGTGACAAATTCTGACTGTCAAAAGATCATTTGATTGTCATTTTGATGTCAACATCAGCGATTCTACGTAAACTCTAAGAGGATAAACTGTCCTCTGACAAAACTCGAAACGCCAAACATTCAGTCGTATCAAACCAGAAGAACAACCATTAAAAGTAATTATCCCATGATTTGATGACGCTTAAGTGCAGACAATGTCAGTTCGACCCTATGTCTGCAAGATTTGGGTCGGTTTTAAGGCTGCGTTTAGACAATCTCAGCATTACTCATAAGAAAATGTTTTCGCTATATGTGTTTGAAATGAAGGCATGAAAACATACTAAACACTAATATGAATAGCGCACACATGCCATTAAAGCAAAGATAACACATTAAAACCCACACTGCACCCAGCATGCACTTACATACCTCACCATCTTAGTATCTGACATTTGTGTGACGTGAAAGGAACTGCACAGGCCTGCTGGCTACAGGCGAAGCTGTTCTCCGATAGGCCAAGATTAGCTGTCAAACCACAAGAAAGATGAGAATGGAGAGAGAGACACGCGACTGTGCTCATTGTTGGTGTGATTTCTCAACACAGAGCGCTTGTGCACGTCACCCTTCACATCTGACAATTGTTCGACAATTGTTCGATACTTCAATGAATAGAAGAAGAATAGAGAGAAAGGTAAAGTGTCCCACAGACTTTATAAGACAATACAAATAGATAAAAGTGAAGGCACATCAAATCTGTTAGAGTAGAGCCAGGGAGGTTTCTTTTGGTGAGAGTTCAAATTTAGATTGCAAACCCATTTCACCCCCCTTTCTACTCATAATAATCTACCATAATCACTAAAAATAGAAGCTGAAAAACGGTCTTAAAGGTGTATCATAAAAACAATTTGAATATTAATTAATTAATATTAAGTCATGATAACTGCATGCATCGTAATAGTTATTAAAACTGCAATTATCTGTAACAAGCCTTGCACTGCATCCCCACAATTACATATAGCTTTCACATATAGGAAGCAGTTATCTAAACCTTATCTGAAATACAAGGTATAAAATGTATTTTAAGATGAAAACTATATGAATAAAACAAGAATAATAAAATAAACTTAACTAAGCAGCACTGACTCTCCCAAAAGTCAGGGCTCCCGAGAGGCAAAACAATAGGCTTATAGCATATATTTCATTGAGTGTATTATTATTATTAAGTTAGTCTTGTGTTCCCAGGAAACTGGCAGCATGTCTTTAGTGAAATTACACGCTGTGAGAACAGCAGAAGGAGACTGAGCCTCATAGTTCTGCCTCTTTCGGCATGTACTTGGCATTCAAAAGTGTCCCTAAAGAGCCGTGAGAACAAAAAGGAGGCTAGAAGAGAGACTCAAACTTGCTTCATTTCATCTTTGATTATTTCATAATGTCACATACTCTATTAAAGCTTTTTTGCTTCCATTTCACTGTAATTTGATTATAATTCATATCAATGTAATTATAACCATCACAGGCTTGCATTTCAGTTAGCTAACTACATTACTAATATTCAATTTGAGGGTATTCTGAAGGCAAATTGGGCATCTGTCTCTTCAAATGTTCCTGAAGGGCAACAGATTTACTAAGTGACTTGTCAGCCAGTATGATAGATCCACACGCCTACTAGACTATGGTGCTTCAGTCCTGGACTCAATCCCAGTTCACACAGAGTGAATACAGTTAAAGTGGGACACTTAAAGGAATAGATTAGCCAAAAATAAACATTGTGACACTGTTTATTCACCCTCATGAAGTTTTAAAGCAATAGTTCACCTAAAAATGAACATTTGCTGAAAATGTACTCACCCTCAGGCCGTGCAAAATGCAGATGAGTTTGTTTCTTCATCAAAACAGAGTTGGAGAAATTAAGAATTAAGATGATAAAAACGTCACAATAATCCACAAGTAATCCAAACCACTCCAGTCCATCAGTTCACTTCTTGTAAAGTGAAAAACTGCATGAAAAAGCTGAATCAGGAGAGAAATATGCACAAATCAAGCAACTTTAACAAGTGAAAAACAGTCAAAAAGTTGTAAACAAACTTGATTTTGATGTTAGAGGAAAACAGAGGATGGAATTTTCTTCAGAAGTGGAAGAAGAGTTAATATGGATTATAGACTGGCATTTTTAATTGATTTATTTTATGATTCCTACAAACATTCATCTTTTCACTCCATAATTAATTGATGGACTGGAGTGATGTGGATTACTTGTGGACTCGTATTCTGATGGCACCCATTCACTGTAGAGGAGGCATTAGTGAGCAAGTGATGCAATGCTCAATATCTCCAAATCTGTTTCAGTGAAGAAACACATTAATTTATATCTCTGATGGCCTGAGCAAATTTTCATTTTTGGTAAAAAAACAAAACAAAACAAATACTTTTTTAAACCTGTACGACTTTACTTCTTCCACAGAACACAAAGGCTTTATGAACAGTTTATTGGTGACATTTAGGATACCATTATCTACCACTACCGATACCATTATATATCACGACTTTCAATGCAGCATGCATTCAAACCAATTCTAATATTGCATGATGTTTAAGATGGAAAACATGCGAACTGCATGCTTCAACTGTGATTAAATGTATTTATGAAGAGATATAGCAGAAAATGTATTGCACAATCTTATATTAACATAGAAGTTGCATTATGGTTGCACGATGTTACCAAACTTATCTAATTTCAAGAAAAGTTTCTCCCACTGAGATCTTTTACACGGGTGAAGATGTGGACAAGGTATAATAAATTTAGCTGCCATGGCTAATGAAAAAAGCATAAACAGATTGTTCTGTGCTTCACCATTCCTGTTTATAAGAGCAGATATCCATCATAATGACAGCCTGTTGTATTTGACTTCACCATATAGCAGAAGATTCATTTGCCCTGGTCAGAAGTTTGACTCCCAAATCATTCAGTGCCAGCACTTTAAAAAGTCAACAACGCTCAATGTCTCTCATCATTCAATCCGAAACAAAAACAGTTTATTTCCTTTTAGAGTAGAGTACACTCAGGAATCATGTTTATTTATTTTCACAGAACGGACTCATGTTTCTCCTAGTTTATGAATAAACTGATTTGGTAAATATCATGCTATATAAGATTTTACTATTCTATCCTATACGAGGATAACTAAAATAATTTGAATACAAATGTGAACAGTTTTCTTAAATTTAAAATACCTAAAGCATATAAAAAAAAAACATATACATATGAAATATTTTGATACATATTATTATAATTATTATTATTTCAGTTCAGTTTAAACTTATTTCAGTTAAGGTTTTTCTTCTTTTATTTATATTTGATCTTATTTCAGCTTTAATTAAATTACTGACAATTGTTTTAGTAGTTTTAGTTAATAACAACACTGCTGTGCAAAAAGGAAATACTAGAAACGATTTATTTTAAAATACAAATGACATTGTTACATTTTAGCATTTTAACTTTGACTTCTCAGTTTACAAAAGCCGAGGCAGTTGTTCTGGTTGTAAAAGTTACAGTGTAATATATCCAGATGCCAGAACCAGGCCTGTACACATACAATGCTCTATGTGATGTTTCCACCTAATGCCTTCCTCGATTTATCTCTTTGACAGCCAATCCATACAGAGAAATCACCTCGATAGGTTTCTCTCTTCACACTCCAACCTGCACTGTATCAAACGATTAGGAGCGCACCAGACTCTTCAGGGAGAGAAACAAAACTCTTCACTGCAGGAAACTTTCACATATAGAGTTCTAAATATCTTTAGCTTTTCGTATCATAGCTTCTCTTGTGATGATGAAAAGTGTTAATGACTTTTCCAAACAGAAACCAGCTAACTGACCATAACGACTCTTCAAAAAAATCCATTGCCGTTCCATCGAAAAAAGCTTTGAGAAAATGATTGGCCATCATTCTCTGTTTCACAGAGTCTGTTGCCTATACTCGCTTTATTCATCTCTCTTTGCTGGTGCAAAATAACAGTTTGGCCATTTGTCTGTGTAGGTCACATTTATTTTCTGCTCCATCTAAAAAGGCGTGCGGGTAACAAACCGAACACAAGCGGTGTCGATGGGTTCACGCTGGCCCGAAAGCTGCAGGTAAAATGACAGCTGGGCTGATCTAACACAGAAGCTGCTAGCTTTGAAAAGTGATCTTCTGAGTTGTCAGAATTCTGATACCTATAACCCAGGAATGGAAGCCATTGAATAAGTGATGCTGTTGTTTTGGAGAGCTTGCTGTATTTTGGTCCACGGATTGCATGAATGATTGAGCTTTATCAGTCAAGGCCTCGGAAGCGCACAAGTCTCAGCGGGAAACATCACAGCTTTATTGTCACTTTCTTTCATTTTGACATTCTCATTCCTACACCAGGAATCAAGGTGCACGAGTTGAATTTTTAACCAGGTGTCCTTTGTGAAATGTGCCCAGATGAATAAAACAAAGGTCATAAACCCAATGAAAAGTCTTACCTGCAGGTTGAGTGGCCCAAATAAACAGTTGATTGCCTGACAACATAGAAAGAGACAGAGTTATCAACTATGGTCTATGGAATAGAATGGATTTGTAAAAGTAGTTTTTGCTGCATTTAGAGATTTGACCAGCAGGAGTCATCGGTATGTGGTGTTTCGATGACTTCAAAACAGTGAATCATATCACAAATCAATTGGTTCAATTTATTTAAAGTGTCTCCCATCACTAATATCAAACAAGATGGATGTTTAACAGTGAAACAAAACCTTAACAAACTCCAGTTCATTGCAGAAACTTACAAGTGATGTTTGTGCTGTTTTCCTTTCAAAATGACATAACTTCCTGGATCATGGTGCGATCTTGTTTAAGGAAAGGGGACATGACTGGCTTCTTCACCCCTGCTGGTAGATGCAGTAACTACACCATCTTCTTCTTTTGGTGTTTTGCAAACAAACGATGGGTGCATTACTACCACCTACTGGGCTGGAGTGTGGAACAGTGACGTGACACAAAGTGACGTGACATTCAGCCAAGTATGCTGACCCATACTCAGAATTCGTGCTCTGCATTTAACCCATCCAAAGTGCACACACACAGAGCAGTGAACACACACTGTGAACACATACCCGGAGCAGTGGGCAGCTATTTATGCTGCAGCGCCCGGGGAGCAGTTGGGGGTTCGACAGTTCCTAAGTTGAGGTATTGCCGGCCTGAGATTTGAACCCACAACCCTAGGGTTAGGAGTTAAACTCTCTAACCACTGGGCCACAACTTCCCCAAATGATGTAGTGAAGTAAAAGTGATGTAAGAAGAAATAAAAAAAAAACTCTTTAAACTCTAAATCCTATTAAACACACCTACTTTAATTATCTCATTAATGTATTGTATATTCTATGATGGTTCAATCCATTATGCAGCAGTTTTAATTGTACGATCTTCTATCCCCATTCCTCTTAATTCTTCCAGCAAACATGCCCTTTCTCTTTCATAAGCAGTACTATATATTAGTACATGCTCTTCAGTTTCTGCTGACCCATAAATAATGCAATTCCCAGACTCATGTTTGTTCATTCTACATAGGGAATAATTTAGAGCTGTGAGTCCAAGGCGAAGTCTGGTAATAATTGTGTCTTCTCTTCCCTCTTTCACCACAGCTTGATCTGGAATATGAAGATATCTTCCTCTTCAAGTGTTAGGATTTTGTAAACATACATTTTGGGAAAAATGCAAACCAGTTTACCTTTATTTTATATCATTACTTTAAATTGATAAATAAAACCAGTAAACTGGCAAATTCTAGCCATGGTACATGACTCCAGGTTCATGCAAGTGAATGTTGAGAATTACAAATTTTCTCAGCTTTTTTTTCTTTTTTTTGAAGGGTAAGTGCATGTGCAATTTACAGAGATGCTGATGACTGAAGGGGGGCGAGCACAGTGTTCTTACCATTTCCTGTTCTGCAGCCAAATAGCCAAATAATGTCCCCCTTAAGCACAGGTTGCCAGGACAAAAAGACCTATTTGATCGTTCCCTTTCGTGCTGAAACATTTGCAGCATGGCCTAGAAAGAAAAATCATCTATTAAGTTGTCGTCCACACAGCAGGAAAACATAAAAAAAAAAAAAAACTTTTATCAATAAAAATATAGGACATGGTTTTATAATTTTTTTTCCACATTGGACCAAGGGAAGTGGGAATGGAAGGAGTTGAAAAGTCATTAGCCAAAAAGGAAAGTCAATTCACATAACAAATTGTTTTATTGAGAATAACATGCATTAATGAATCTTTCAAAATAATACGAGAAACGTGCATTATAAAAGCAAATAGATTCCATTTTAATTTGAGGTTGCAGTGACAAAGCCACCAGAAGCCATTCCTTTTCAAGAAGGTTGAACGATCATACTCTGAGATCCGCTGGAGTGAAAGTGTGCCAGCAGTCTCACCTAATACATTACTGATGTCCTCGAGTTCTCCTGTCTCCAACTGTTCAGTGTCCTAGTGAATCTAAATGAACTAAATCAAATATTTCTGTAACAGTGATTCTTTTTAAAAGCAAGGAAATGCATTCTCACAGCATGTTATATCACCCAAATCCATTCATTTTCATATATTACAGCTACGCCTGATATGAAACAAACTAATGTCGAAGAACAAAGACTATCAAGGCTTTAAAATCATATATGGCGCAGTGGGGAAGAAACAGAGGGACAGAAAGAGAAAGAAGCCTATAAATAAGCTGAAGATTCAGAAATGGGGTCTACCTCTCCTTTCTGAAATGAAATTGATCTGAAAGGCAGTCAGAAACAAAAAGCATCTGTGCTGTGTGGGTTACAGCAGGTGTCCCACAGCTTTCCAGGACAGGCTTTACCTTCAAAGGGTCACATTATACATTTTACTTTTAAGGTATTTAGTGAAGGTTTCTTTTCCCCCAAAAAATCCATTTTGTCCTACACAACCAATTTCTTGCTTGAGCTTTTGGAGAATGTGTATACTTTTCCATTTCATAGTGACCACATCTGTCAAGCTGTAAAGAAAACAGTTCTCACTTTTCCTCTTTTAACTTTGCTTAATCACCGGCATCATCTGTAAAGCTGTTCTTTCGAATAAATATCTCAACGAGTGAATTATCATGCATTTAAATTCATAAAAATCTGCTTAAAGTCATTCTATATCTGACAGCATAGTCACATACTGTATTGAAGATGAGAAAAACTTTTGAATTGGTCCAGATGAAAACAGCCACAATGAACAGATGGTGTAGGTTTAGCCACAAAATTAAGGCCATTTACATAATATAAATAAAGAATATAATTCTTTAAAGGTAATGTGAGGAATATTATTATTTTATTTTAATAAATTATTGGGCATTAACGTAAGGTTGTTTTTTCATGGGCATAGCTGCTTGAGGGAGGTGTTTATTGGGGTATTGCAGAATGTTACTTTCATAAAATCCAAGTTTGTATCTATTGATTTGATGCACTGTACTGAAAACATCCAATAAAATAAATTTGAAATAAAGAGTGCACCTTTAAGTCATTTCTCAATGTTTTTAATTTCCCCGCTCATTAGTTGCTCTTTGTGTATAAAATATCCCTCTCTGAATTACTTCAGGCTCGAACTCTCAGATATATACTCTATAAAATATACATATTATCTTTGGAGATAGACTAAGTACATTAATGG
Organism: Carassius auratus; assembly: GCF_003368295.1. NCBI lineage: Eukaryota > Metazoa > Chordata > Actinopteri > Cypriniformes > Cyprinidae > Carassius > Carassius auratus. Next base: position 2,902,449 of record NC_039279.1, on the reverse strand, counting down.
ATTTTTGTGCTCTTTTCCACACATAACTGAGCAGCTAAATTTGGATGATTATAAAACTCTCTCTCTCACTTGCTCGCTCTTACACGCACTCACATGCGTCCGAAGTGTGACTAAAAACTGAAGAAAAAAATAGAAATAGAAATACATATTATGTGAAATTATCTTGTCAAACAGGTGCTGAGAGCTCAAGGAATCTAAACTTTTGCTCAGATTATTATTTACCCAGACCGTCGTACTTCCATCTGGAGTGAAAACTCATAACTCAAATTAATATCACATCTAGCCTCAGTTCCAAATCCTAGTAAGCTGCCTAAGTAGGCATTTGGTCAAAATATATTTTAAATATATGCTGTAAACAGCCAAGCTCAAAGAAACATATTTTTGAAACACCATATAACATTTATTTCTAAATGTATTTCAGGGGCAAGGGAAAATATGTTGGTAGACAATATATTTACATATATATATATATAAGTTCTATTTTACATAATATAATAATGCTTTAATAATGCTTTAGTCCTATACCTCACAGAACTCAAGAAAACAAAGCATTGTCATGATATCCAGTTGATCTTAATCTCACAATACTATTACTTTCTTTATTATCCCAGTTTTATAAATTTTTAAAGGACAAATTAATTAAGTCTAAAAAGTGCAATTTGAAGTAGAAGTTTGTGTGCATGTAAAATGCAAGATTTCATATCCAAAAGCAAATATAGCATGATTAAAACTTGCTTTAACAGAGCACACATTTGCATTTCTTTTATTAAAAGAAGCCAAAAAATTCTATACATGAAAAACTAGCTCTGCATTTAATAATCAGCATTCTAAGTAATAATAAATGAGAGATTTAGCATCTCTTTAAATTGTTAGTCGAGTCTCAAAATCTGGCCTCTGTAAATGCACTAGGTTTGAGCCAAGAATGTAAATGTCAGAGGATTTAAATATGCATGAAACTTTAATGAACTCACTACAAAAAAAAAAAAAAAAATAACCACATCAAACATTCTCTCAACATGACTAACCTTATTATTACAAAGTTTGTCTTTATAATACTTTTTTTTAAACGTATAACATTCTCCACCTCCAAAACTATTTATATTTTTTATTTTCATGTCAAGTCAGCTCTTCCCTCCAACTAGTTGTCATAAACAGTAACGGCACTTTTTAAAATGCAATCAATACCTGCTGAGTAAAATGATTTCGTCCCTGGTTCATTTACTTTAATTTAGAAACTCAGAACTAAAATGGGCTAATGCTATTTTATATTGACTTTAAACTTTTGATGTGATAATAAATAATGTATACGATCAAGTACAACTATCCTGATGCAAAAAGCAGCATCTGTGTGGGAAAGTGTTGCGGAGAACTATATTGCAGCATTCTGTTTTCAGTGTTACAGTGTGAACGTTTTCCAATCAGGTCAATCAGGTTTTCCAATCAGGTTTCTTTTGGGATTTCTTCCCTTTATTGAAAAATCTAATATGGGGAATCATGAGTCGGGTAATATTATGATAGTGCTTAACTAAGACTGGATAATGCATTGACATGGAATTTAACGTAAAACAGAAACAAGCAAACACGATAACTCAGAAGATATTCAACAGCCAAAGCCAAACCCTGGGACATACAAAATTAGAACAGAACCAAGGGCCTGTACCATGATGTTATCTGAACAAATTCAGAGTAACAGGATTAGTTTTGAGTTGACAAAACCAAACCTCTCCAATCTGGCTTTGTTGGTACCATGATGCTGTTCATCAACTTTCTGTCAACTCAAGCTTTGATCCTGAGTTTGCAGAGTGCAAGCACATGAATGTGTGACATCACTTGAGAACAGTCAATCATGAGCCTTGCAACTCAAAGCAAGTTTGATTTACTTCTCACGAGAGACCGAGCAAGATTCAAAACTTTTGCTAAAGATTAAGAGATTGAAGAACATGACAAATATGAAAAATTAAGGAGGACAAATGAAATAAATAATCTTGCTCTATCAGTGCAGTAACAAGTGAAACTATATATATATATATATATATATATATATATATATATATATATATATATATATATATATATATATATATATACTCCTAAAATATATAGTGATAGAGAAGTTTTTATTTTTTAAATTGTGCAATATTTTGATAGCACTGCTTATTTATATTACATGATCTGTATACTTTAATATTTAAAAAAAACTATTCAGAATAACTGTTAAACAAAAATTGCTTGTGTGTAAGATAAATAATAATAATATGAGTCATAAAAATTATATAAATCATAAAATGACTCAGTAATTATCAACAAAGCCAGACATTTTTTTTTTTTTTTTTTTTTTTAGCGCCTTTAATTTGTAGCAAGATAAACTGGGGGAGTGACTTTATGTCAGACATGTGTCACTTTTGTGATCTGATTGGTCCACCTTCAGTTTGGAGTGTACGTTACTATGACAATGAATGCCGCTAAAAGCCAAGCCACTTACATGGCACCTAAAATCCAGGATTGGTGCAAACTAAACTGAAACTTACCTGGCTAACCAGCTAAACCGGCTTCATGGTACAGGCCCCAGGACAGGAACAGGAAAACCAAATAAGAGCAAGGAAGGCACATTGGGAGCAAAAACACACACAAAACACAGGACAGAGTCTGACACTATGGCATTATTTAACTGACCTGTTGTGACTATTCCGCATACATTCATTTTTTTTCAGGCTTCATGATGAGAATATTCCACATATCTGTTGCTACCTGGAGTTCTGCAGAGACAAAATAATAATACTAATAATAATTATATTAGTCATTCAAAATAAACTAATTGTACATTTCAGAGTTTTCTTGAGTAAGTTTTATTTACTCATATTTGTCACTTGTAGAACCTGATACCAAATCTTCTATTCAAGCACTATCCAATGATTCAGTAGTCATTTCTGCCTTCAAACCCTCTGAAATGTCTTTCTCCAATCCCTCCCACACTTATGTCAAGTCCTCTCGTTATCAGTGTAAGTGTGAACATATGAGATCAGCTCATTCCTGATGATTTCTTCTCTTGACAATATGACATCATCAGTTTAATGGTCTGTAAGGGAATAATAAGATTAGATTAAATCTAATGAACAGAGCCAATCTTAATTCTCCAATTATCAAATCCCCACTGATAACCATGTGGACAGAATCCCTATTACTGTGATGATAAGCTTAGTTAAAAACTATAATGAAAAATGCAATGAAGGCAAATGACCTATGGACTTAAGAGCTGGAACTGAGCACTTTGACTTGAAGAGTCTAACAGACCACAGGCTGTTATTCGTCTCGTTGTACCAGCAGTTAACAAGACTCGATCCAACTCAAGACAATGATCTACCAACACTTATAACTGAGTTTCCGTTTATGAGAATGGACGGATTTCAGCTTAGTGAGAAGGTCACATTAAAAATATATTCTGGAAATGCCATTATTTTTCATACTTTTCAGACTTTTATCATTTGTATAATGGAAATGTAAGTGGCTTTCATTTTTAAAAACGAAATCATTATATATATATATATATAATATACAGCTGCATTGTCCTCATTTCTTATAAGCGAAACCGGTTTTAGAATGTTACTGTATGACAGCTTTGAGTCAGAAATGAAACCGTTACTTCATTGAGCATGTAAACTCAATGGGATCTGTGATGTCATGTGCCTTTCACTGAAGTGGAAACTAATAGGATACGAATAAAACGCCTCCCATGTTCACAGCTATTGAAAACAGCAGCTCTTTTCCAAAACCTATAGTGAGCATCTGACCTGCACAGCACTGTGAGCCTTTATATCCACAACTGACATGAAAAAAATAAAATAAATAATAATAATAATTTTGTCCAAATTCTAAGGCAGCACTGCATGCATCCATCACGGATAAAGCAATTTTAGAAATAATACAATTCTCCTCCAACACACTTTTTGGAAAATCATCATTATATTTTTTGTATATGTTTGAATGGTCACATGCAGGGGAAAATAATGTAGCTGACTCCACAAAACAAGCATGTAAGCACTAAACGATAATCTCACAACTAGTACTCATGCTAGCAACATCTGCTGTTCAGCAAATCAAGGAAATGTCACATAATGTAATCAATATTCATGACCAATGTCGTGCCTGGAACAGCTTGTGTGCTGAGCTGCTGACAGAAAATAAACTTCATGTGGTGAGAAGACAAGAACAACGGATGAAAATAAAAGACATCTTTGACAAAAAACATGCATCTTTATATTGAATGTTGCAACAGGTTTGAGGCCTAATTATTAAACTTATAAGATAGAAAGATAGATACAGTAAAATACAAAATAAAAAAACAACAACATTGTGCCCTTTTCTGCATGTTTTATTTGTTTTAATGCCACTCAAAAATCTGGCTTCTGTAATGCATTTTTTAAAGATAAATTAATTATTTTATTCAGCATTTAATTGATAAAAAGTCACTGTAAATAATTGTATAATGTTGCAAATACTTCTATTTTCCACAAAAATATGTTTTCAGTTTTCAACTGACAATAATAATTTTTTTGAGATAGGAATTTTTGGTTTTCATGAGCTGTATGCCAAAATCATCAGTATTAAAACAATAAAATACCTGAAATATTTCAGTTTGGTGTGCAATGAATCTAACATATATGAAAGTTTAATTTTTATCATTACATTATGGAAAATAATGAACTTTATCACAATATGCTATTTTTTTGAGAAGGACCTGTATATCCTAATAATGATTTATGAATACAAATCTAAGAAGGCCGAAGGCTTTAACAAATAAAGCAAAAACTGACAGAGGCCACTGGAAAAAATATACACACACAAGTAGAAGGACTGATCATTGTGAATGAAAATGATTGTCTGTTTTCAGCTCCTTTCTTTAAAAACACAATTTTGTATTCACTTTTCATATTTAGTAAGTAGCAATGAGCTGCCAACAATGGCCATTCATACTCTGCAAATATGATCAAGAATGTTCTCCTGGATAAACGTTCTTGGGGTTTCACTAAAGTAGAGCAGGAGAACATGAAATGGTAAACGAATCAGAGCTCAGCTCGACATGCCATTTCAAGAATTTACTAGTATTTCACCTGCTATTGAACACTTGTCTAATTTGAATGCAGATCTGTAGTCAGTCCTGAGAAGGAGAATGACAGCGGCCTAATTAAACATCTTTACAGTAGGTCCTGCAGGTAACCCTGTCTGTCACGATTAGTTTGACTGGGAAATTCACTAAGAATAAATAAATCATGCCCAATGAAATCCATTTGCATGCGCTGTCTGTATAGTTTATATATATATATATATATATATATATATATATATATATATATATATATATATATATATATATATATATATAATGTCCAAACCTGTTCTAAACAAATATGCTAGTGGAATTTTTTTGTGAGAAGACAACAGGGGATTAACTTTTTCACAGGAGGAAACAATGTTATGGACTGTAATTTTGGCCAAAAGCAATGGTTTAAAGTTAATGTGCCTCAATGCTGGATTTGATTCATACAAACACACAGCATTTCACATCACAAGTTTTAATAATGGACTGGACAGGTTGTGGATTATTTGTGGACTATTGTGATGTTTTTTATTAGATGTTTGGACTCTCATTCTGACGGCACCCATTCACTACAGATGAGCCATTGCTGAGAATATTATGGAATGCTTAATTTCTCTAAAACTGTTCTGATGAAGAAAAAAAAAAAAACTAACTCATTGACAAGTTGCATGGTGTGAGGGTGAGTACATTTTTAGCAACTTTTCATTTCTGGGTGAACTATTCCTTTAAGGAATTATTTATGACTTGAGTAATTGGTGGTGAAAAACATGTAGTCTTCTTCCACTGAAATGCGATTTCTTAAAGCAGCACATCTGTTTTGTGAATACACCTAATTGTGAGCATTCAAGAAGCTTTAGCGTTGCTCTTTAGCAGGGTGGCTGCTAATAAAGCCACCATTAATCAGTTCTGCTAATCAACACCTTCAATTCCTGACACATCTAGGACCCTCTTCTGTTTCGCACAAGAAATACTGTCTGGCTCACTCCTGCATGCTTCCTTCCCAGAATTCCTGAGATCTCAACTCTTTGAAGCCCTTTTGCATCTCCATGGTCCGTCGCACCCAAAACCCTGCCATCCACTCCCCTTCCCCACTGGGATCACGGTAGTTCAAGGAGAAGACGTTTCAGAGAGGCTTCTACAGGAAGTGCATGGAAGCAGAACATTAATTGATTTGTTTGTGGCTAAACATTCTTTCCCCAGCTCTCACGCTGACATCTTTGTGCTCTCCATCAGCCACCCCCTCATGTGTCATACAGGAATCTGAGGGGAGGAGGGGGACTCGGATGCTCCTCAGGAAAGCTTTGAATTCTCTATAGGTGTCTGCACACCAAAGATGTGTGATGAATTCCCACTGGGAATGGAAGAGCACAATCTATCGTTATTTTATATTCAATAACAAGAATCTTGTGAGCATGGCGTGTACTGGAAAAACAATATGAGGTAAAGCTCTCAGGAAATGCTCTAAAAATGCAACCCATACAGAAGCAAAAATGCATTAAACAGCAAATATCAGCCCCAGAATAAATTGCTGAATAAAAACGCATTGGGGCATCGATCACCATTATTTACTCACCTTTTCATGCTGTCCCAAACCAATGTTTTTTCTTTCTTCTGTGGAACACAAAAATAATAATGTTTTGAGAAATATTCAAGCTGCTTTTTTTAATTCAACAATGACAAAGTGAAAAAAAAAAAGGCTATTTAGGTCCAAAATTGTTTCATAAAGGCAAAAGCAAAAATTTGCTATAAGAATTTTTAAAAAATATATATTTTTTTTTCAGTTTCTTATGCTCACCAAGGCTGCATTTTTCATAAATATACAATAAAAACAAAGATATAATTTTAAATAGATATAATTGTATGCTCATTTACTGCTCAAGAAATATTTCTTATTACTAACAATATAGGACGTTTTTACTGAGTCATACTTTTCTGGAAACTGAAATTATAAAATTCTAGCATTTCATTTATTTTGAAAACTTTTATATACATCTTTATATATTTATATATATTTATGCCATGCATATTTTATACATTCAATGTTATATATATATATATATATATATATATATATATATATAAAATTAACATTGAATGTTAGAATTACAAAGTTTTGTTTGAAAGTTCTGATAAAAAGAAGGTTTCTGCCCTACAGAAAGATGGATGGATGGATAGGTGGGTGGATGAATGGATGGATGGATGGATAAAGATAGATAGATAGATAGATAGATAGATAGATAGATAGATGATTTTTTCATGTTTTTTTTTTCTTTTAATACTACTACCTGCTGCTAATTACACACTGATTAATAAATGTAAATGTTCAAACGGAGAAATGAACACACTGAGAAACAAACACACCTCAGGCAGGGGAAATCTTGCGAACGAGACTCTGTTTCACACTCTTCACACTAACAGTATGATTTGAATATGAGTTTCACACCAGCTTAGACTTCACATTTAAGGGCATGAGAGATGTTTTATAATAATTATGTTCTCCATTTTTTATCTAAAGTAGGTCTCACTTTACGTCTTTTTTTCTACTGTCATACAACCTCCAATCTCCTGAAATCTACTTACAGCACATTGTGCCTTAACTCCCCATGCCAATATTCTGTAGCAAATATCATACTTTGCATTTTTTTTTTTTTTTTTTTTACATTTTTATTACATCACCAAACACTTATGCAGTTATTAAGACTGAAGTGGGCTATTGTTAAACTCTATTTTTATTTAATGCTAAATCACTGAATCAGATTTAAAACCTTATACATTACAACATTTGTTCCACAAAATATCTTATGCTGCAAAGGTTATTCAGAGTACACTTTTGCGTGAATCCCCTTGACAAAGTGCACAATACATCTAGAATGTATTATACATAATGAAAAAGGTTCACTCTTGAAAAGAAAAGTATATTAGTTTGCTTTTAACTCAATGTTGTCTGAGACTCAAAGACAGATTTATTTGCATTAGAACAAGGAAGGGGAATGTAGCTTTGAAGGCAGTGAGTGTTGTACAGTTTCAAGGACTTACAAAGGACTTTCTTTTATGATAGAAGAGTGCGACGTCTTATTAGAAGAGACAGAGTCTCTTGCATATTAAACTTTATAAGCTGTGGAAAATATAATCTAAATGGCCAGCATTATGAGATACAAATAAATGCATGTTTGTTGGATTCCCCCACCTTCTACAAACAGCAGTGAATAGGAGTAAGGTCAAATTCTCCAACATGAAGTTTGTAGAAGACATTTTTACTATACTTTTAAAAGTAAGGACAAAACGTCTACACAATCGTTTGTTGTTAATTGTTCAATCAAACTTTTCGGTTACAATTTCACTCTGTCACTTGGCAAATTGAACATGGACAGGTTGACATGACATGCTTAAAAAACATTAACAAAACTTAATAAGAAGGTAAAGAAGACAGTATAGACTGCAATACCTAGGATAGCATGAAATTCTCAGCTGTGGTAATCAGCTTTCCTGGTACTGTGTACAAACTGTGATGAAGAGGCTTGTATGCGGTGAGAAGCAGCAGCGTCTCTACTGCTCTCTTCAGGTCAGCTGTGGTACTACACGTGATTTGCAGCACAGTCTCTGGCGCCACCCAGTGGTAAGAAAAAAATGTGAACAGTAGTAGGCTTTATTAAACACATTTTACCAGAGGACACCACAGAGATTAAACAACGTTCTATTTTTATTTACTCTTTTTTTTCCAGCGGGTTTCTCCACTTCCAATTCGATTCCTGCTAAACAGTTGCTTTAACTTTAGAGAAAAATCAATCACTCATCTGAAAAGCAATTCTAGCATTCTCCAAAGACAAAAATAAAAGAAGAGAGATGATTGAAATGTAAAGACGAGAGTCTCCATTGTGTTTTGAGGGCCACTGATGAAACAAATTGCAAAAAAAACAAAAAGCAAATGTTAAAAGAAATGGAATAGAAAGCAGAAGGGTATTTAATGAAACCTTTTTTTTATCAGCAAACAGATCTGACTGTGCATATTAAGTAGTGGATAATAATATACAATCATGGTCAATCATCGCAAAATACACCCCAACTGGGTCATCAGGTCTGATATCATCCTGAATACATTTATTTAGCAAAAATGACAGGTTTACTGTACAACATGAAATACACAGCTACTTATCTAAATATACAAATAATAGATATGATTATTCAAGTTTTCCGAGTGTATTTTTACTACAAGAAAGTGATTAGTGAGAATAGCAGTAAATTAGTATATATATATATACAAACACACACACACACACACACACACACACACACACACATTTTCAGGTAGCCACATAAGTATGCTCTGTGGTGCAGTCCTTATGAGGTGTGTAATGGTTGCGAATGGATGAGACGGGATTGTATATAATTAGTCATTGGCAAAGTCATCAGATATCCAGCTAAGTGTTCACAGGTGAACAGTATTTATGTAATTAGACGAGTAAGCTGATCGAACTAACAGGCTTATAAAATACAGATGCCTGCCTAGATTTGTAGTTGTTTTGGTTGTAGCAGTTTTCTTTTGGAATTGTAGATTCATATCTCCACAAACCAGTTTTGTTTTCTATTTGTTTCTTTTTCTGCTATGGATATGGAGTGGAAGCGGTATGTATACATTTTAAGTTGCATTGTTATCAGTTACATGTACTATGTGAATGTTTACTTTTCTTTCTCCCTAGGGTCCACTTACTGATTTTCTTGAGCTTCTTGAAACCTGCTTTTGGATATGAAGGTGAGTGTTGTGTTAATGAAGAACTTGGCCTTCTATTAAACTAACTACAACACCAACAGTTGTAGCTTTACTAATTCCCAACTAATGTAACTAATTCATGGATCTGTTCTCTAGGTTGGGTTTCACAGAGTGTTCAGCCTCAGAGCTGGTCCGTCGTCCACAAGCTCTCCTATCCTAGGAATGGCCAGTCTTCTGTGTTGGAGGCTCCAGTGACTGGAAGCATTCCTGTTGAAGAAGTGGCCTCTAATATGCTTGTTGGGAAGAACCCAGATGCCAGCAAGTCTCCACTTTCCCCTTCACAATATGTAAAAAGAGGCTTTTCCAGCAGTTATGGATCGACGTCTCATACCCAAAGTGCACCAAATGTCTTGGACAAAATTTCATCACCGCTACAACTCCAGGGTTCCTCCAGTCCAAATGCACAGAAGATATTTAACAAGGCTGCTAGTGGAGAAGGTTCCTATAGTCCGTCTGCTCTATCTTCAAAATATGGCTCTGGACTGCAAAGCGTTTCTGCTCCCCTCTCTTCCACACCAGTACGAGGTGAGATTTTCAGTGGCTCATCCAGCCGGTCAAATCTATTTTTCTCCCCTCTTGATGCTTCCGGTCCACTCCCCGGTGATCAAAGCTCTTCAAACCCGTCTACAAGCTCTCAGGGCAGCTCTGGCCTTAAGTTGGGAGGAACCTCTAGTCGGCTTTCTACACCGAGTAGCTCTTCCACAGGGTCCTCAAGCAGTTATCGCCATCTCTCTACTTCTGCTTCTACTTATCAGGGCAGCTCTGAGCCACAACTGGCAGGAGGTTCCAGCCAACATGTTTCTGCAAGTGGTTTGCTAATCCACTCTCCAAGTACTGAAAGTCAGAATACCCCTGGGTCCTTTTATGCCAAGCCTGCTGCCTCACCCATAGGTTTTCACCAGCTTACCACTGGTCCGAGTTCTTATGGCCAGTATACACCAAGCTCCGTGAGCAGAGTTGGCACTCAGCTGGCAGCTTCCCATTATGTCCCTAGACAGGATGGTAGCTCTGCTTCGTCTGTCCAGCCTCAAGGTACCACTAGCCAGCATGCTCCAGCTTTTTACTTTGGTGCAAAACTGCCTGTGTCCAGTCAGTACTCTAAAGTAACTCCAAGTGGTTATCCGTCTCCAAGCCAGTCATCTCAGAAGTGGCAGCCTTCAACCTCTAGGACCCAAGGATTTCAGACCGTATCAGGAACTGGTACATCATGGGGCACCTCTTGGCCTAATAATGGGTTCTCTTCACGGTCTTCAACAGGAGGTTCTGTGCAGTCTCAACCTGCCTCTAGCCAGAAAGCCCTGGCTTCTTTGGATGCAAGAGTGCCAGAGTACAGTCAAACTGCCTCAAGTGCATCCTCCGCTCCAAGTCCGACATCCCAGTTGGATCCTTTCACTTCTAGATGGTCCCAAGGTTTTCAAACCTCTGGAGCTGTAGCATTTCAGAGCAGCTCTCCCTCTCAAGGTTTGTCTACTAGTAAGTCCTTTACCCTTACCTCAGCAGCAAGTCCCAGCCAATTTGCCTCCAAACAGGAAGGACGTGGTAGATATAGTGGCTTATCAATCCAGTCTCCAAGTACCTCAAGTCTGCATAGTCCTGGGTCATCTGAATATGCCAAGCTTGCTACCTCAACCCCAAGTGTAAGTCTGATGACCAGTGGAGAAGGCTCTTACAGCCAGTATACATCCAGCTCCTGGAGCAGAGCTGGCACTCAGCTGGCAGGCTCTAGTCACCATGCCCCAGTCCAGACAGGAAGCCTGTTTACTGGCGGCTCCTCTCTCCAGAAGCAAGGTACCTCTCTATATGCACCACCTCATTTGGATGTTAAAATGCCTATGTACAGTCAGGTTCCAAGTGTACCATCACGCTCTCTGAGCCAACCAATTCAATGGCAGCCTTCCTCTAGTTTGTCAAAAGCTTTTCAGACCTCTGGTACAGTGGCCTCTCAGAGTAGCTCTCGATCTCAAGGCCCCAAGGCTCCCACTATGTTCTCTACCTCTGCAAGAAGTTCTGACCAATTTGCCTCCCCACAAGAAGGAAGTGGAAGCTATAGTGGCTTGTCTCAAAGTGCCTTAACTCTGACTAGCCCTGAGTCCCCTACATATATCAGGCGTGGTTCCTCCGTGTTTGATGTTTCTAGGAAATCTTCCAGTGGTTTCAGCACCCACAGCATGTATACATCAAGCTCCCAGAGCAGGGATGGCACTCAGCTGGCAGACCCTATTCCTTCTGTGCCTGTGCAGTCCGTAAGCACCTCTACTGATGGATCATCTCTGCAGCTGCCAGGTACCTCTAGCCAGTATGCCCCTTTGCCCTCGAGTGCGAAAGTGCATGTGTACAGTAACCGTGCTCCAAGTGGAACCTCATCTAAGAGCCAACCATCTCAATGGCAGACTTCAGCTAGGTGGCCACAAGGTTTTCAGACCTCTGGGGCATTCCCATTACAGAGTGGCTCTTCGTCTCAAAGCTTAAAGGCTCCCAGTAGGTTCTCCACTCAGGCTTCACCTGGATCCTCCTTGACTGGCTCAGAGGCATCTAAAAAATGGCAGCCCTCCGCTTCTCCTTGGAGCAAACGGTTTCAGGCCTCTGGCACCGCTGAATCTCAGAGCAGCCCAACATCAGTTATCTCCAGTAGCTATGGTTATGATCAGAAAGTTTCGGGCTATTCCAAATCTTCCCAGAGCTCCCCTCGTATAGGATGGTAGTCCTCTGTCAAGGGCTAAGGAACTGCCATGTACACTTGTACTGTGGAATGGCAATGCTAAATGGTATAAAGCTGCATTCAAACTTTGATGCAATAAATTGTTTCATATAAATTCTCCTTTTTGAACTTTCTGAATTTTACATGCCAATTTTCCTGCTGTAGGTGTAGCTATAATCAGGCTACATGCCTCATCTACAGGTCTTCGTTCCCTGGGCACTTATGTAATGGCTGGTTTTCTGTATCTCAATGGTTGCTTGACATCCTAGATAACTTGTTTATTCAGTGGTCCGCTGCATAATTAAAAGGTCACGGGTCAGTGTTAGAATTCCAAATATGCTAAAACCATATGATATACTGACCCCTGAGATTATTAATAGGTCAAAGGTGAGTAATGTGGGTGGTCTGAGATCAATGGGGTCAAAACCCTTAAGGCAAAATATCAGATCACCATCAATAATAAAAAAAAAAAAAAAAAAATGAAAGGAACCCCAGCATAGTGACTACTAACATGTTTTGCATCATAGCATTTTCCTGTCATGTATTTAGCTCCACTGACCGTCTAGGATAGTAGAACCATTATCCAAATAGTAGGCATGGTTTTTACTTTGGCAAGGTCATGGTCACCAGTCTCCGATTCAGACAGACTGTCTATTCACTAACCTAATAACTGAATTTGCCAAGGTTAGTTGCAAAATATATTTTGGGTTTTATTTAAGGAACTCAAAGACCGAAGAAAGACAGGTACTCAGATTTAAAAATTCTGCTTAGTTTTTGAATCATGGTTGTGAACTAATCTGTATTCATTTCTTTAGGATGCAGACCAACACATCTACAGTATTTCAGCTAAACCCCTCAATGACACACAAAAAAAGTGTTTGTTTTTCCAGATTACAAAATCATGGGAAATTTTGAACCCATACCTTTCTCCAGAATGATTGACCTCACCTGTCTACTTCAACAGTTGCTGAGCAGAATAAGCTTCATCTGGGACAATTTATGTTGTATCTCTTGCTGTTTTGCTTTCTCTCTCTCTCTCCAAACTTTGACAATTTTTGTGACCACCTGTAGAAATATCACTGTTCGAACACTCAGCAGCAGAAATCACAGGGGCAGACCAGATCAATATTTCCATTTTCTTCCTGTTAAAGAAGGCACTGAAATGCATTTTTATCTCCTCACTGGAGATGCTTGCTCCCCTTTCATTGTCTCAAATAACGGCAACAAATTCCACTCAAGGTGTACCATCTCATTTTGATTGGATTACCTTGAAGCAATACGATTCAGTGTTTAGTTGCATGACTGCGGAGACTAGAGGCTGGCAGCCCCTGGGCTTGACAGAGCAGAGTTGAGTGACTAGATTGCAGTCGGGTGATTAACTTATAGATATGGATCAATGTCGTGAAGCATGTAATGAGCTCCACAAACCCATCCACAGTGCAGTGACTTTAGAGGAAGTAAAGATATGACCAACGTTGGATACAGGCCTTTCACGACTGTAATGATACCCGACTCCATGAAAATCCTTTCATGTATTAGCGACAGCACTGAGGTGAGAGGAAACTATGAGTTTTGTTCCACAATTTGAAGTATAATTTAGTGCAATGAGAGACGTCTTTGGAGGTCTAGATTGTGGTGTGAATGTGTATGTATGTGTCCATGGTTTATTATATTCATGTGGAAAATGACACAACCCAACATCATTTCTCAAAATGAAGCTAATCTGCTCTGGAAATTATGGTTTTCTTTACTGTGAGTGTTCAGAGGACAATTTATATTACCTGTAATTTTTATCATAAAAGACATTGCTTGGTTTTGGTGAAATAATATCACATGCAAAAGTCCAAAAACAGCTAATAAAATGCAAATTACTGAGTGATGTTTACAATATAACAATCACCTATAACATACTAAACCTTTATGGAGTACAGTTATAGCCCATATTTTCAGAGGCCTTGTTCCAGAAGAACTTCTCCCATTTAGCAAGAGAAACTTTTTTTCTATTTTGCATATCTTATTCTGCTTCATATCAAGGATACTAATACCATGAGGCACTGCCAATGACTGTACAATATAAAAATAACTTATAATATTTATAATTACAATATAAACTTGCAAATTGCTTTAAGGATTTTTAACTGAGCTTATATGCTATCATATGACCTACATGCATTGTCTATTCTGAAGGTTTAAGAAAATATCTGCATATGCATAAGTCACAGTACACATAAGAAACTTTTTTTTTTTTTTTTTAACAGTGCCATATTCTGAAGGTTTAAGAAAATATCTGCATATGCATAAGTCACAGTACACATAAGAAACTTTTTTTTTTTTTAACAGTGCCATTGTAGATAAACACTATGCAGGGGTGTCCTAATTTACTTCTCAATATTAAGGGTCTGACTTTACTGACTTCAGTGATACACCTGGAAACCTACTACTGTTTTTAATACTGATGCTAAAATAAAGTGAACCATCACAATCTTTTAGGCAGTGTTATGAAACTCTGTGTACCTGTGGTGCTTATGCATGATGACTACAAACACGGGGTGGCCAAACGTTTCAGTTAACGCATCAGTAAATATGAGTTTACTATTGTGGAGAAATGTGTTTAAAAGTTTTTCTCAACACAACAATCAGGTTCTCATGGGAACGCTTCAGTTATGTGTGTGTGTGAGTGTGTGAGAGTAACATAATTGCCACTCTACGCTCTCGACTCAAAGCCAGATGAGGTGTGGGTTGACTGCTGATTAATATATATGGATCTTTAATCACAATAAGACAGTTCTTCCTGTCCCCAAAAGTTTGGCAGAGTCACTCTGTCTGAAAAGCTCAAGAATCACATTAATTAAAACCAGTGGACGTGATCGTGAATGATACATCCATCATTGACACACTCATTAAAGAGGTCACATATCCAGGATAAAAACTCAAAGACAGCAAAAATTGGCCTTATCTAACAACCTGTAATTAAAAGCAGATGGATGGGCTCATTAATGAGGGCACAGATTCACACAGGTTGGTTTTACATGCCAAATCATTGGCTCTGACAGGACTTGCATTAAAGCCAAGTTTACATGACAAACATCTGATCTGACATACCGGTAAATATTTTAACCTGTTAATTGTCATTTACGTTTTTGAAGATAGACTTGAATGTGCATGATACAAACCTAAATTTTTATAATTCATGACTGAAAACATTTTGTAACATGATTTTGATGTGCCATTTACATGGTAATGCAATGTCTGATTTTAAAATGGGTTTTAAAGGATGAATTTTGAGATTTTATGTTTTCAAGTGATATATAACTTCTGATGATTTCTAATATGTGATAGAGAAAAAGGCAACGAGGAAGTCTTATTTTTAAACAAAGGTCAAAGCTCCTTTTGTAATGTAGATTTTTGAGGGTGCACTCTTGTCATAAATTGATCTATTACTTTTCCTACATAATTTTTAACAAAAAATATTGGTAAAATATATATTTGGGAGTCTTAGACCTTTCCAACGATATATAGTTTGTCAAGATTAGATTTGATTAGATTTGGTTGAAATATAGTATAGTCAACGTAGGCGTCCCGCATACGGGATGGGGTGACAGTTAAATATAAAGGAAAATGCACACTGATGCATCACAGAAAACATTAAAGCATCACCTACCCAACTAACATCTAATCATTTTGTTAAAACAGTAAATTACTAGCAGTTTAATAAGAAAATACCCATACAAATACATGCATAAGTCTTATATTTTGCCCAATACTATTTTTATTGAAATTGGTTTTAATGGGATGGACATTCTCATTTTAAACTATTTGATTTGGCAAAAATGTGGTCACAGCAGACATATTTAAGACACATCAATCCCTGGTGTACATTTTAAATCTTGGCTGTCCACTTTTAATCAGATTACCAGAGACAGATGTAAATACCAGGTATGAATAAGATCTAAAACATGTCAGTGCAACAAAAACAGATTAGAACACAATAAGCTTCATTGGATTTACATGATAGGATCAACATTGACTTTGGAAATGAGTAATTTCCTAATAAAATGTGATTTCCTAAAAAAAACTCGGATGGAATAAGTATAACGTGAGTCCTCCATTCCTGAGGTTAGCGGTGCAGTTTGCAGGCATGTTCTTCAGTGCTGGAGTGGTTTAGTTTTCTCCTTTCAACACCGATACCAGCTCACCATTCTCTTTCAGCTCCTGTTTAACAATATACACATTTCCCATCAGTTATGAAACACCATTCAACACTAACTTCTTCATGCTATATTTTGTTTTATACTTCTTTAAAATAAATAACAATTGGCTGGATAACTAATGCAATGACCTTAATATTTAGGTTCAGAGATGGTCCTGTCAGTTAGTTACAGAGCTTCATCTACCCTCTGCTGGAGAAAAACGACTACTGCAGGACACAGTATATCTCTACAGGCAGATGAGATAACTCTTACACTACCATTCAAAAGTCTGGGGTCTTATTAATAACTCCACCCAACAAGGATGCATGAATCAAAGGAATACATACACACAAATATATAAATATATATATATATATATATATATATATATATATATATATATATATATATATATATATATATATATATATATATACATATATACACATACACACACACACACACACAGGAAAATATTTTATTTACAATTTAATTAATATTTCACAATATTTATTTTTGATCAAATAAATGCAACCTTGGGGAGTTTCTTAAAAAAAAAAAAAAACATTAAAACATATTATTGACCATAGGTAATATATTTTGCACTTCAAACCTGTATACTAAGGAATAAAAAATAAAAAATACAAATAAAATTGTAGCATTCTATATGGAATTAATACCTGAAATCTAGCATTATTTACATTAATTACAGCTGAAACATTACATTTGCAGTGCTATTTATGCATTTCACCTTGATTATGTCCAGTCCTCCGATCAGTTCCCCTTTAACGTACAGCTGTGGGTATGTTGGCCAGTTGGAGTATGTCTTGAGTCCTTGTCTAACCTAAAAACATAACAAACAAACAATTTATTTAGGGACATTTACATAACTGTTTAACAGTTCATTATTCAGTTCTCAGTATGTAAGAAGCTCACTAAGATTTGTAACACAGTTGTTCTTGAAGCGTCTATGGCGAGAAAACATTTACTAAAAATGGAAAGACAAACTTAAAACTGAAGGAACTCTCACCTCTTCATCTTCTAATATGTCAAACGTACTGTATTCAACTCTGAAATGTAAAAAAAAAAAAAAAAAAAAAAAAAAAAACATTTGTTACTATATTAACATACATTTAGTCTTTCAGTAATTCATAATTCGTGTTAAGAACATTATCCAAAAAGAGCGTCTGTCTTAATTAGATAACGCTGTAATAGATTCTCTCACCCCGTGCTGTTCATTATTTCCAGTATCTGACGGCTGAATCCACATTTGGCAGCCTGAGTATTCACAAAGACACGAGTTAGGAGGGTGAAAACGCTAGAACATCATGAGAGGCTGGAGTAAAGCGAAACCCTGCGCTTGAAAGCCAATCAGAGGAAGCACGTTTTCAACTCCACCAAAACACATGCAGACTACTGGAGAAGCTCAAACCAGCACAGAACCAAACTTACAACTACAACCACCTACAAAGGACATTCTGAAGTGTGTCTCAATAACTAGGGGAGAAAGAGGAGGTAATAGAACAAGAGAGACGGAGAGAGAGAAACCAGTCAGACCAGAGAAAAGAGAGGTCTCATGAGGAAAGACTTTAAACTACTGCAAAGAATGTTTTTCATGTGTGAGTGTTAAAGATCAATAGAGTTATGAGGAGGGAGGTGAGGGGTCTTTCTCCTCCATTAAAGAAAGAGAACGCAGCTCTATCAGTGCCAGAGCCGCCTGACAATGATTTCCAGCACTGCTTCATCCCTGTGCATGTTTTTTTTTTTTTTTTTTATTGTAAAGTAAAAGTTCACCCCAAAAACAGATCTTTTGGTAATTATTTACTCACCTTTATGTCATTTTCAAACCCACCTCATGACTTTTTTTCTTCTTCATTAGAACATAAAGGAAGACATTTTGCAGACTGTTTTCAAAGCATGCTCTAAAATAATTATATACAAAGTATTTTATATTTAATAAAATAATTTATCAATTTATCCATCTACTATGGAATACAATAAAATTATTACATTTTCTCTTGAGTGGAACACAAAGGAAGACATTCAGCAGAATGTTCACATTATTACTTTAGAACATTCTTATTTTTTTTATTACTCTAATAATAATAATAATAATAATAATAATAATAATAATAATAATAACAGTGGTGGTATTGTTAACTAAAACTTATAAAACATCTTTGTTAACTTAAGTTGAAATAAAATATAAATATCAGATTAACTTATTTTGCCTTGGCAACTAGGTGAAGGACTAGAAACACTAACTACAATAAAACTAAAATTAAAGTAAAATTAAAACTAATATTTTGACAAAACCCAGAAAAAAAGAAAAAAAAAAAACATACAATTACTAAATTAAACTAATATTAAATTGAAAACTATATATATATATATATATATAAATCTAAAAGAACAAACTGAAATAACACTACATAATAATTACAATAATAATAGTAGTAATTTATTTGATATTGCATAGCGTTGTATAAATATTAATTTCTTCAACCTATACTGTTAACTTTGAATGACATTCAATGTAGAAAGATGCTTTTTGGCAACTTAATGGTGTATCCGCTGGCCCAAGCTAATATACCCGCTACTTAAATAAACTTAAATTTAGATCCAGCTCCTTGAAATTTGGTCTGTTTTTTTTTTTTATATATATATATATATATATATATATATATATATATATATATTATATATTTTTTTTCTGTACTTGTGGAGCATGAGATACATGGTCACTATGAAGTTGTTGTAGGAAAAAGTGTACTTAATAAAAAAAGGAAATCATATTGGTATGAAATACCAAGAGCTTGAATAAATAAGTGTTTTCATTTTGGGGGGGCGATTTATCCCTTTAACAGCCCCTGCTTTCTCCTCACTCTTTTAAACTGGGTTTCATTAGAAAGAAAAGGGAGAAAAATAGCGCATTTAAGTCCACTCACCTCTTTATTTCCTTTCATGAAGAGCATGACGGGTGATTTATTGATTAGAGATTTCAGCCTGTCAGAAAAGAGTGTTTAAACAAGTCCAGTTGTACTGAAGGGGGTCTGTTTGAGCGAGTGTGTATCTGTCTTTACCTGCTTTCCAGTGAGACGGTCTTGGGGAAAGTATTCTCAAGTTCACCAGACTCGACCAGCTCCTGTGGAGGATATCAAATATCTCTGAATCCCGATCCCTTTCAACTTGACTCACACATGCACGCTCTCCTTTCATAACTAACAGCTCCCTGCTGAGACAGTTTACCTCTCTGGAAAGGTAAATGCAGTATATTAATGAGGAAGGGCCTCTTGGACTCCAGAGAGAAGAGAGAGGATGGATGCTGGCTGATCCAGCCCTCCTCTCTCAGCAGGAGTGCTCTGCTTGATTTAAGCAGTATGAGCTCGCTGGGAATGTAAAGCAACATAAAGCTAATAACAGAAAGCTGAGAACACACACTGCATCAAAAGTCCATTTAAGATAATACGCATGGGATAAAACGCTCAACCATCAAGCAATGAAGAAATCGGTGTTTGGAAAAATAGCCCATATTTCCATTGAACGCAATCAACAGCATTAAAGTTTCTCCTCGTATCTCATCGACAACGGGATTCCTCGTACCTTTACGATGTCCAGTCCTCCGATGAGCTCTCCGTTGACGTACACTTGCGGAAAAGTGGGCCAGTTGGAGTAGGTCTTGAGTCCCTGTCGGACCTCTTCATCTGAGAGGATGTCAAAACTGCTGTACTGTACACTGTGGTCCTTCAAAATCTGAACAATCTGACGACTAAAACCTGCAACAGGTTAAAAAGAGTATCATTACTGCAGTGTGCTTTTTACTAGCTTGCACTCATTTAAAGGCTTCGAAGAAACAAAAAGCAAACTTTTATATTTGAGATGTCACTACAATGACAACTAATGTTTTCATTTGTGATTTCAAAATTAAAATCAATTAATTGTATTATGAAACAATTATTAAGTTCACCCTTTAGTTTGCTTGTGAGCTTTTTACTAGCTTTCACTTAATTAAGCACTTTAAAGAAAGAAACTAAACATTTTATACAAGCAAATAAACCTATTCATATTTTAATGTCACCACAATGACAAAAGTTGTGATTTATCATTGCATTTTCTTGTTCAGAGTTAACTTTTTTTTTGGTTTGACTGTGTACATTTTACTTCCTCACACTTGTTTTAAAGTTTGGAGGAACTATCTATCTATCTATCTATCTATCTATCTATCTATCTATCTATCTATCTATCTATCTATCTATCTATCTGTGTGTGCAGTTAGTCAATTCGGTTTTTTTTTGTTTTTGTTTTTTTTGTCATGTTCCATTTTAATATCAATTAAGGTTTTATTATTTTTATGTTGGTATATTTATTATATGGTTTTAATCAATGTAATTAAAAAAAAATAGTTATTATAATTTTAGTAGCAAATCATGTTAAACTATTGTGATAGATGTTGCTGAAATTTAGATTTTTTTTTTTTTTTAATGGTTTTAGTTTAATAACTCCGTAATGGCAACAAAACATTTTTGTATGTTTTAGTCACACAGTGAGTGAAATATCCAGCAATCACAACTACCCTGCAATCTGCATAATAACCCTTTCGTCCATTTTAGATACTACGCAATATTGGGCAACACAAGCTACAACACAGTTGTAGAATACAGTTTTCTGATTTCTGAATTTTAAATACTTCTGTTCCTATGAGCCGACTACGAGTCAAAAATGAGAGAAGATAAAAAGAGAGAGAGGGATATTATATGGGAGGAGACAAAGAGAACAAGAAGCAAGAGAAGTGGCGCACAAGGAGGAGTGAGCGAGAGAAAGAAACAAGATCAGGAGAGAAGGATGTGCAAGGTGATGTGTAGAGTCTGTGTAGCCCCTGCAGTAAAACACCCATTTTCATCTTGTGTGGCTCATGAGGGAATTCATTATAAAACAGCTCCAGGCGCCTCACTTGTGCTTATGCATTTGCTGGTATATTAGCTCAACTCTATCAGAGCGGGCAAACAGGCGGGCAGCTGCTTTCTCTGGCTCCGGGCGAACTCCACCAGACATGCTGCATTGATTGCCGAGTTCTTTCCCCCTCTATGCCTGCACCTAGAAGGGCTGAAGACCGTTCACTTTGGCCGACTCTGCTCCAGGAAAGGGGCGATGTTACAGCATCGTTCCTCTTTTCAAGGACAACCCACTCTGAGCGAGAAAGGCTGAGAGATCTGAATTGATAGATGGACCCCTAACCTTTTAATTTGACATGCATAACTGCTTTAGAGTTAGCGTTAGCCGAACACTTGATCATTTGGCTCGACGTTTGCATTGGAACGAAAGAGCGTGTTTACATTTAGAACCCAATGCACGCTACCAACAGGCATGGCTCGCTCTCTGTGCATTATTTCTTGATTTGGGTATAAGCCAAGTGAATGAGAACATCAATAAGTTTCAGTATTATAATATCTCCGAGTCGGACCGACCCACTGACACCTAGCACGGCTTCAAATAACATCAACGGCGCCGAGCAACAGGTTCCGGGCTCAGAGACGAAGCGGCGTAAACTCGGAGGATCTTCTATTAATAAAGCAGAGCTGGAGGAGCTGGCAGCCGTTGAAAGCTCAACATCTTGTTTGAGATTAGAGTTCAATATCGTTTTTAGTTTGATCTCAGGATGGCAAACGCCAGCATTCCCCTAGACCTTCCTCCTTACACAGACAAAACGTCAAGCGCTAAACTGCGCCTCAGTCCATGACCAAATATGCACTTTGAACTATCAAAAAGTATTTTGTTAAAAATGGGTGAAATTAATACGAGGATGTTTTCCAACTCTACACCACACATCTTTGACATGAGGAAGAAAAAAGCATGCCAGAAAATCAGCAAATCAAACAGAAATAAGCAAGATCAAGCTAAAAGCCTAAAGTTAAACAAACTAAAGAATAAAACCTTATTAAGTGCTCAAGCTTTCACTGTGAGGATTTAATGAGTATAACTAACTTACAAAAGCAGAATATGTTCCTAATTTAGAGTGACTGCTTATCAACCAACGTTTGATTAACAAAAGTGGCTGTTCACACTTGTAGCAGCTTCAAAATCGACCAGCAGCCTCGTCAAGAGAATTTCAATTAATATGGATCCTTTCCACAGACTGTGAATGCAAGTCAATTTGGATAAAAAGCATTAATAAAATTGCATATTTTATATTGTTTATCTGCATGTCATGCAACCATTAAACAATACCAGAGAACCATTAGTATGCAAATGTAGTGTTAAACGGTTCAAAAAAGATTAACTTAATATCTCAGTTGATTCATTCAAGAACATATTTAAGTCTGGGAATCACTGCCATACACACAGCACAAAACACCCAAGAAGTCGTGAAAGCAGAGATGCAATATGACAAAAAAGTAACTGAATGCACATTGCACTGTGCTGCAGAATCTTTGTTGATTGCAACGGGAGCTATTCAGATCATCAAGTTAGAAACTCTGGGTCAAACCGAGCCAGGCTGTATTTTGGTGGAACTTGGAATATAGTGGTTCATCCATACTGACTGTCCATCGCTCTTAAGAAAGATGCAATGTACTTCTCTTTCCGTCCTGTTCATGCAACTTTGATTTGTGTCACTCCATCACCAATGGTTGCTCTAACGGTTGCTGACCCCGTGTTAATTTATGCGAGTGAGTATATACGCGTGTGTTTACCACAGCGAGGCTCCTGGGGCGATCCCTTCATGAAGAGCATGCAGGGTGCGGCGTTGATCAGCCTCTTCAGTCTCTCGTTGAGATCCTCTTTAGGGACGTCCCCCGCCCTGGCAGCCCCGCCCCCACCGGACCCCAGCCGCTGCACCTTATTGGTCAGCTCAGGGGCATGCGCACCATCCAACCTGTCAATCTTCTCACCGCCCTAAGGGTTGTCGGTAAACAAATAAATAAAAAACACTCAAGAGTGAGTAGTGATAGATTGAGAGGGAGGAAGAAAAAAAAAAAAAAAAACAGCATTAATTTTTTAGGATGCTTGCCAGTTTGTTTAGATTGTTTGCAGGGAGAGAGAGAGAAAACAGGCCGCAGGCTCTCCTGGTTCTTTGACATGTTACACCGAGAGAGGGAAAGTCTTGCCAAGCCGTGTGTTTGTTTAACCTCCCATTATTTCTCAGTTGCTTGATTCTAACACGAGGAGATTTTGCAGCTCACATTACTTGATCGTTAAACTCAAGCTTCCCAACAGGCTCTGTTTTTCTAACCCCGCCTCCCTCTGCTAAATAAACGCTAAACATTATCGCAGCACACCTAAAATAAATGCAAGCTGTGTGTACTGAAAAACACAACCTGGCCTAGATATGCTTTATGAAACACAAAGAACAAGGCATATTAGGTCTTAAATTCTTTTATTTAAATGTGTTAACTTTCTCTGCCTTTGAAACAACTTTTCTTCTAAAGTGAGAAAGGCTGTGTAGGCGAGGATAACTAATACTAGCCAATAATATCACAGCCTAACATTCACAATCCAGTCATATAGTAAGTCACTAATTTTACATACAAAATGGTTTCATTTGTAATTTAAATAAGTCACTTTGAATGTCTTGGGAAAGAAGCAATCCATTTATTGAATTGCTGTTCACAGTTTTACTTCGGTGACCTGGTCTATTTATGATTAAAACAAACTTGGATAAACAAATACAATTTTAATAGAATAATTCATGCAACTTTTTTGTAACACTTTAACATTCTGCAAGGAACCAGATTTAAACCTATGCTATAAAATATGAATAAATATATTCAATATATGCTGTTCTTTTGAACCTTCAAAGAACTCAAAGAATCCTAAAAAATAAGAAAAATTTAAGTTATGTTTTCCACAAAAAAAAAGTCCAATATTGAAGATCAAATCAGCATATCTGTATGATTTCTAAAGGATTAAGACAAAGAAGATCGGAGTAATGATGCAGCTTTGATCACATGAATAACTAACATTTTAAATATATATTTAAACAGAAAGTAGTTATTTTAAATTGTAAGTCTGCAGTCTGTTAAAAGGTTTAAATCATATATAATATAATGTTCCTATTTGTGGCAAAATTAACCTCCTACTCTCTAAAAACATCCCTTTATTTTATATATATATATATATATATATATATATATATATATATATATATATATATATATATATATATATATATATAAAAATCATAATTTTAGGTAAATGTGAGCACAGCTGGAGTCAAACGTGGAAGTTTTACCTTGAAGAAGAGGAAGGTGGGAACTGAAGTGATCTCATACTTTTCAGAAACCTCCGGGACTGCCTCTGCCTCCAGCTAAAAACAGAGAGAGAGAGAGAGAACTACTGTACTAATGATTCTTTATAATTCACATTAATAAAACATCACACGCATCAACATGTCAAATATAACACACGCACTGACAGTTTATATGGCTGTAAAAAAAAACACTTATGACAGAAAACACACACACACAAAACATTTCACATACAAATGAAAACTAATACAAATCTAAACTCCACTGCCACAGCTACAACATGTAAAACACACTTCATAATTAATTTGCTTCTGATGATGATAATTATTGAAATTACATTTCTGGACACATAAACCGAACTTAAAAATGAATTTCTTAAAAGAACTCAAATTAAAAGCAAAGATAAATTCTCCAATTCTGAATGTTTTCTAAGGAATTCCACATCATTTATTCCATATAGATTATAAAAGGGCAGTTTTGGCTTGAAGAACTCTTCTGCTCTGCTGACTGTGTGATGAAAGGCAGTATTAACCCTTAACAGAAGGACAAATTTCTCTCTGCTGGTTTAAGGCCATGAGGAAGGTAAAGTCATTCAGAGCCCGAGGCATTTCAATGTGCTCCACTGCGAGCCGGAGCAGAGGGAGGAGAGCAGCTGGATCTGTGTTACTGGAGCTACAGCCGTTTCACCATCAGTTAGAGCCCGGTGCACACAGGAACATTTGCAAGAATAATGGGCATTTTCAAACAGGTACCACACACATGCATTTGCAGATGGTCAAACAAAAAAAAAAGAGATTCACACCAAAACTCACACTATTGCTTGAGGCATATCTCAACTAGTTTAGATGTTGAAACAAACATAACCAAATTGACTGTGCCAGAGTGTTGTACACATTTATTTGGGATAAGAAAATGCATTTAATAAAAATAAAAATGAAATCATAAATTTTAAGTTCATATAAGAATGTATTACCAAATAACAGAAAAAAAATACATTTCTGGAAAAATAATAATTTAAACACAAAGTCACAATCTTTCTTCACTTTTTGTGAATCTATGAAATATTTCCCAGTAAAACGGTCTCAGAAATGGGAAAAACCATGGGATGGGTCTTGATTTTAACCGTCTATAATTGACTGGATCACTGAATTGGAAATCATTGATAAACAATGAAATATTCCATTTAAAAAAAATGACTTTAATAAAATTAATAAAAATTATATATCTTAAACCTTTTCAAATAAAAATATTAAATTAAAATTCAATGCAATTTTCAATTATAATCAATAATTTATTAAGTAATAGGTGTTCCCATAGACCTTAAATATTATTATCTGAGCATATTTTGTTTAAAATTAATTACTTCTGTTGCTTATATATATATATATATATATATATATATATATATATATATATATATATATATATATAATATTTTTTCATTATACTTTCATTGAAAGAGTTCTGTCATTTCCATTTATGCAAACTGGCCAGATAACAATGCATGAAAACATTCATAACACAGCTCTGCTGGTTTTAGCAGCTAGAGAGGTCATTTTCTGTCCACAGGTATGATTTGGGGGCGACTGGAGTCTGTGTGAAACTTGTCTGGAAATAAGCTTTCTTTTTAACCAATTCTGCTAATGATACAGAAACTACACATCACCACGGCTTTAACCACAATTTGCACAAATTAAGCATGAATGTTATTGTTGAAATGATTTCCAGAATGGCCGTGAGTGTCAGTGGTTCCCATACCTTCACAAACATGGTGTGTTTGTGCTCTTTGGCTAATTCTGCCATCACATCGTTCATCTGCGAACACTGCGGAGCCCATGCTGCATGGAAATGGACAACGGTGAGGGACCTGGACAGAGGACAGAGAAGGAATGATGTTGAGCTGGAAATACAGATTTAAAGCAAATCCATGTAGATCTGAATTACAATTTATTTAAATGTGAATCTAGACCAGGGGTCTACAAACTCGGTCCTGGAGAGCTGGTGTCCTGTAGAGTTTAGGTCCAACTCTAATCATACACACCTCCACCAGCTAATCAAGGTCTTACTAGTATACCTTACTTGAAGCTTCCAGGCAGATGTGTTCAGGTGTGTTAAAATCTGCAGGACCTAATTTGGAGAACCCTGCACAGAATCATTTAATTGTATATAATCTGTTTATAGTGCTCCTCAACAATGACACCAGATGAACAGGATCTAACGTTACCATTATTCAATGAAGAATCAAACTGACCCATGCTATTTCGGATTTAACATACAGGTTTGGACTGACATGAGGGACACAAGGATTCGTTTAGGGACATAGTAAACAAGGCTAACTCAGCCTAAAGAGGTCTGATTATGAGAAAAGACCATTAAGTTAGCCTAATATTCATAATAACAACAACATCAGCCTTTGAGTGCAAGCTCATGAATTTCCAAAGGCTTCTAAAAAACAAATAGACATATTACAGAGAGCTGAATATTAAAACAATCAATCCAAAATCATGTGATGTAGATCATATTAATCCATCGATAGATTTGCATCACATTTACTTAAGAGTTTAACGTTAACGTTACCCTATCTGAGCGGGCCATCGGTTATTTCATTCTCAACTCTATAAACGTTTCATTCCCGTGTATACATGTTAAATCAGTTACATATCTTTTCGATATTAAATAAATTTGAAAGATTTGAAAAAATGATTTATTTTTCACTTACTTGTTGTTATTTTTTAATAATTCCTCGAACTGTTTTAGGGATGTCGCGTCCGTGAGGTTCGCCATGCTGCCAGACATTACTAAGCGATCATCGAACCCTTCATCAGGACACTGTACTGAAGCAAGACATTACTAAACAATATACGATATCACTGAGATATCACTGAGAAATGTTTTGGAAAAATGTTGAGTTGAATATTAAGACGTTGGTTAAATATATAAACATTTGAATTGTATACGTACTATATTTTAAGTACGTAGAGGTGAAATGTACAGTTAAATAACTACTGTACTGTTTTTTTTTTATGCTTTTATTGAACTGATTGAAAACATTTCAAAGAGTTATCTCAGAACAATCAAATAGCAATGATAAAAAGACATACAGACAAAAGATACAAATTGTGTATATAGGTCACACAAAATAGGTTAAAAAAGAACAATACTAAAATACTAGACTACTATAAATTTACTAAAAGGTGTACTAGAAATGTACAGAATTTTATAGAAAGTAACAAACTACAAATAATTTGTCTATAAAAAGTGATGTCTCCTTTTGTATATAATTGTAGAATCCGGTCTGATAAGGGTTACCTTGTGCATCCCAAAATACTGGTACTAAACTAATTTTAAAGTCTGCATAAAGTGAAGTTTTCAGGTCTGCTGGTCTTAAAAAGTCTTAAAATTCACCCTTCCACAAATTAAAGCCTAAAAAAGAGCAGAGATTTAAATCCATAAAGTCAGTTTAAAGTTAATTAAAGGCTTTATATATATATATAATTTATACAGTCATTAAACTAAAGTAATGCAGATCTGTCAGAAGCTGTATTTTCAAACATTTAAGCATTGCTAATACATTTACATTTTGAAACTGATGTATTGTGCTCCATTTAATTTATTCCTTAAACCAGGAGTGTCAAACTCAATTTCTGGAGGCCTGGAGCCCTGTAGAGTTTTTTTTTAAACCCTGCTCCAACACACAAGCCATGCAGTTTTCAAATAAGCCTGAAGGACTTGATTAGTTGGATCAGGTGTGTTTAATTAGGGTTGGATCTAAACACTGCAGGGCTCCGGCCCTCCAGGAATTCAGCTTGACACCCCTGCCTTAAATTTTCTTTACTTACTAATATAAAAAGTCTGACATTTACCATCATGAACCCTGATTTTACATTTAAAGTACCATTGTTTTGTTAGTACTGATCTTTACCAAAAAATAAATAAAAATACAATTTATAGTAATCATTTTATACCAAATATACTATATTTGATATTTTTCTGTGTGGGTTACAAATAATATTCCCCTCTTTATGTCTAAAGGGTGTGTGGATAGCATGCCACTTTTTATAAAATGACACATTCATCATTTTTTTTTGGTGCAATTTTCACACACACATACACACTCAATCTACCCACAGCGCTTTCACTGGACGGTGTTGATACAAGCAATATGATTGCCTTTGGAAATAGTGTACTTCCTGCAAATCAATATTTATTCATGAAGAAAAAGAAATGCACATTTTGAACGGTTTTCCCGCAGGCCAGAGTACCTACCAGCTGATCTAACCACTACGACACGAGAACAGTCAGCATATATGAATAGCAATTTGCGTAGGGTTAATGAACATTATACACACAATGTGTTGAGTGAAGCTGATCTGTGTCTCATCAATGTTTCTCTCTGTCTCTGACAGGGCCATATAAACCACATCATGAGGTATTGATCAGCATTGCCAATGGCTACTGGAGAAAATGAATCGACTGAATAAACGGCCGATATAGAGAAACAATCAGCAGGTTTATCTGTACCATGTGCGGTTTTCATGCATGCTTTGTGTCTTCCATGCATTTCCCAAATCTTCTCACCTAGTGCTGTTTTACCTACATCAGTATGTATTATGTATCCATCCATCTATCTATCTATCTATCTATCTATCTATCTATCTATCTATCTATCTATCTATCTATCTATCTATCTATCTATCTATCTATATATATATATATATATATATATATATATATATATATATATATATATATATATATATATATAATGTAAATTATGAAAGGGTTTTCAGGATTAAATGTTATTTCATGTAGATTTGTACTTATTTGTGTGGTTTAACATTTCAGTTACATTAAATTTGGTCATTAAATGCCCATGAATGTATTTTCACTTCATCTGAATGATATTTTTGTAGATATATTGTTCTTCTCTTAATAGATTTATCTTTTTTTTTTTTTTTTAACATTATTGATTGTTGGAAACATTTCAACACATTCAGTGATTTAACCTATTTATATATATATTTTTAAACCAATCCAGAATATTTTGCGTAAAGTCTAATTTGATTAAAGCTTTTGTGTTTTCTTTAGAGCCAATTCAGGCTTTTCAAAAAAAAAAAAAAAAAAAATCAATACATGCTCTTCCCCAAAGTGCACACAAGATGGCAGTGTCCCATTCCGTTTCTCTTCCATGGGGACTTGGACAACTCACTAGTGTTTAAAAGCCAGCTTTTAAATATTTAATACCACCATACATCTGTTTCTGTGTTTAATTAATTGGAAAAATATCCCTGGTATTTTATTCTAAAGTTTTACAATACATGCATTTTTTTATTGGTCCACTTCAGTCCGAGCCGCATACATATCTAACCCATCCTTAACATTCTTATGAAGTTTCATCTTCTCAATAATGACTCTGATTAATAAAAAGAACACCTGCAACACATGGTGATGCTTTTTCCATATCAGCTATTCCCCTCAGACAGCAAGTTTTAATACTCATTTTGACATGAGCATCTCTTCTAGCAGATATGACTTCCTCAATCTGCGGCCCAGCTCATAAAACAAGCTTCTCCTACAAGAGACTTATAAGAGTGGCCCTGTATTCATAAGTCATAGTTTCTGCTCCTGTAAGTTATAAAGGAATTACCTCAGCTCAGGAGGAGCCGTGGGGACGGGTCGAAGTTTGTGCTAAGTCAACCAAGATGGATTTAAGTATATTACCAGCTCAATCTTCCTCACCCTCCCTCAGTGTTAGCTTTTGTCGGTGGAGAAATGAGAGGCAGCGTTCAGACAAAGCTTGACCTCTTGGGGCCGGCTCTCAGAGCCTAGATTTTCAATAATGTAGGACAATAAAGCTTAGTCCTATAACCTACTGCAATATGCTACAAGTGTAAAGAGCTTAGCTGCTAATAAAGGAGGCCGAGGAGTGAGAGCGCGAGCGGGGAAAAAAACAACATCTCATCTTCAGAACTCATATTTGGAGATCAAGTGCGGCCCATAAGAGCTTTTCATAAGGACAGTAATGAGATGCGGAGGAGATCAGACCGGTCAAGCCTGACAACTGCTATCTGACACAGTAGATATGAACACGAGTCCCTCTGAGCACTTGTGACAGGTGCACATATATGTTTGTTTAGATGTTGGTGCTTTCGGCCTCATAGATGAGTTATTATTTTCCTCTCCAGCCCCCTCTCCTCTCGCGGTGACCTGATGCTGTGTGGACCTGCTCCTGGTTTCCCGTAAGTGGCCCAGGTTGCCGGTGTGTTCTCCTTAGGGAGACGAAGGGCTATTATGGGTTTATTGTACAGATCAGCGGGGTCAGGGTACACCGTGTGCACATGCAGGGGAAATTTCTGGTTCGTTTTCGTTGTCAGCAGGGAGGAGGAAAACCAATCGAGCGTTCTAACATGCTGACTAGCTGCTTTCTTGATTATATATGCGTATTAATGATGAAAGTATTGTTGGCTGAGCTCTTATAAACAAAGGTTCTTTAATGGCATTGTTGATGATTCCATGAAGAATGGAGGAAATATTCCAAAGGATATTTTCTCCACTATAAAGAACCCTTCGTGCTCCATGGATGTTTTTTTTTTTTTTTTTTTTTCATAGAACCACTGATGCCAAAAAAAAAAAAAAAAAACTTACTACATAGCATATTTTTAATTAATACTAAAAAGTGAATATGAGTGGCAGCAACTTGTATCAGTAAAGAGATGTTAAAAATAAAGTTGATAATTATATTACACCGGAATTGGAAGATCAGTTTAAGTGCATTGCATTGTGGGATACACCATTACACACAAAAGAACTTCAAACCGTAGTATGCTACATTGCTGTGCTGTCACATGGCCACATAATTTGTGTAAAAATGACTTAAGTTTTGGCAATTTAATCAAATAATAAAAAAAAAGAAATAAAAAAAATCAAGGCATGGCCTTTGATGTACAAATAAATAAATAAAATATTTTTGGGGGGGAGAATTTCTCCTCCCTTTTAACAAATAATAAGTCTGCTATTGTGCTGTCCTAGTTGGACTATTTCCCTACAGTCTTTACCTCTGCCAATTTTTGGATGAGAAGCACTACTTTATCCATTCTGAAACAGTTGTGGACATAAACTGTTATTTACTGTAGAAACAGTACGAGTAGAATTTAGTATTGCTTCTCTGAAAAAAAAGGAACTGTTGTAATACGCAGGCCCTTCTTTAGACTCAAGAATCTCGTTAAAGCTGCATTTTCCTCTAGCTCAATGGGAAATCTAAGTTAAAGAGTCTAAAGGCCGAAATGTAGCAGTGACAACATTTCCGTCTTTCCTCTGCCTCTTCCTGAAGTTTAGGCCCGTCTCTTTCATGGCTGTGTTCTTTTCTGGATCTCATATACTCTTACACCATTTCCCCCTACTTTGTTTATGAGGCTTTGATCCACAATATTCTAGGCTAAGTTACACCCATGCTCTGCAAGTTGAACCTGTCGGCATTGTTCCCAACAGGAACCTAATACTCGTGGAGTCTTTCCTCTCTCCTCTCAAAAAACTGCTCTCTTTAGTAACAGAATTCTCCAAAGATGCTGAACAAAAGGTCATGCACAAAGACACAATTTTATGCTCCTTTAATGAGTCAAATTTGCTACCTCTGCACTCACTTAAAGATACTTTGCTAGATAACGGCGCATTATCAAAACCCTCGTCAATAAAGGGCGTAACTCTTTGAATGTGGTTAAAGGGAGAGAAAAGTGTAAATGCACCACGCGGGTGACCTGCGTATTTATGACCATTTTGCACTGTTAAGATATCTACATCTTTCGGCCTAATCTTTTGATGTTTCCTGTTTATGAATGGACTGAAAGCTGCACATTGTGGGGAAGAATAAAGAGCCGTGGAGGTGTCTGCATTATATCTGTTAAAGAGAGTCTCAGAGACATGAATGTGGGGCACTGATTCATTGTTGCCTCATTCAGACTTTAATGGAAGCCTTTTGTCCTAAATCTTTAGATCCATCCATTTAAAATCACATCTGACAATGCTCTCATAGACGGTTAATATGCATTTGTGGACTGGTGAGGTGGCTTTCATAAATTGATGATTTGGAAGGGATTCACTGGATTGTTTATTTATTTCATTTTTATAGAATCAATATCCCACTGCAGAGAGATATTGTAATGTGTAACCTTTACCCAATATGTTTTATTCATCTTCAGAGAAAAACGTGGGATGCAGAGGCCATAATAATCAAACCACAAATTAATCTGACTGCAAACAATATGTGGCGAAACCTCCCAATTATCATAAAATTAAATGAGAAGAATGCAATGCTTGAAAATTTGCTTGAAATATAAGAAAGTGTCACAGAGGATTTCTTTTGTTCTACCTCGGGAATCCTTCATGGTCTGAACATAATCATATGAAGGTGTCTAGGACATCTTTATCAAATATTAATGCCTCAGGATGTCAAGGTCGGTGGATGATAAAAACAGCTAGAGAAATGGATGATTATAATTGTGGACCTCAACTTGGTCATATCTGATTATTATTTTTTTAAATAATAAAAAAAAAGGTTAAAATAAGAAATAATATGTTGCTTAATGAAAATAAGGCAGTGCAATGAGATTTTGGTATAATACACTGACTACAATTTAGAGCAGAATTTGTTTAACTTTCATAATGATGCTATATGGCCTTGACATGTTCTTGACAGGATTTGTGATATTCAACCATAAACTGTCTTTATAGACACACACCTGAATTCATGCGGATAGGCTAATAGAATATCATTTGCAGCATTATGTCTGTAGTCTATTTTTATTTTATTTCCCCTACATGTGACATGTTTCAAAACAATGCCACCATATTTCTATTGTTTTTACTGAATTATCTGTTGTGTGATATATGTCACACTAACCATGTGCAAATTTGTAGCTTGTGCTTTGAAAGAAACACACATCAAGTCATGTAAAAGGTGCTTTTATTTTTCTAAAAGCCACATCTCTTAGCATCGCTCGCTCTCCTGGGAACGAGGACCTCGACGAGACCTCTTTCCCTTCAGTGAAAAAACAAAACAAAACAAAAAACAATAGCACAACTGATGCGGGTGTATTTGAAGGTTTTTTTTACTTAGCCTCGATCACCTCTGTGGCTCTTAGTGAGCCTTGACAGTGCTCGAAGCTCTCCAGGCGCTCAAAGCATTCCCCACAGACCCGCACAACATACATGATGCCATGAAAGCATGTAGAGTAGCACTGGCGTGTCGACCTGTCAGTCAGGAGTCAGACGCCGCTAACAGTTGAAATGCTGGAAGTGTTCGAGCATGTACACACACACACACACACACACAAACAGGCCTCTTTCGCTCTGCTTCCCGTCAGGCTGCTTTGTCAGAAGAGACTGAAGTGAACAAAAGGAAGCGAGGCCCACGTGTGTCATGCAGGAAGAGAGCAAAAGCACCTAATGCTTGCGTTTTATCTTCTCACTCCCTCCTGATAGAGAAAATAAAGCATAATCTAGATTAATAATGCATGCCGAGTTCACAGCCCCCCTGTCTTGTTTGTAGCCCATCTACGCATCAGCAGTCGTGGTAAATACATCGGAGGATGTTTACAGAGGAAGCCGCGCACCTGGCTTTAAAGGTTAAATCAAATCCGAGTCAAAGAGGGGCGAACTTGCAGCCTGTCCCCTGAGGAAGCGCAGAAAGGTAAAGAGAATTAAGACGCATGCTGTTCTTCTGGGGAGGAAACTTTGCGATTCTTGGCAATGACAGGCCTGTTGATTCACACTCACGAAGATTCAATTCACATCTTTCTACTCACCTCCGGCAGCCAAAGGGGATAAACATGCTGCTGGCTGTTCTCTGATTAGCTTGAAATATAAATTTGAGGCAGCGTAAAATGCTTGAAAACACCTGCGAGTGATAGAGTTGAGCTTCCTCCGAAATGTGTTGCTGCGTTGACAGTTTTTCAGTAATGATTTCTGCCATAAAACAACAACAAACTATAGGCTACATGTTATGTGTGTGTGTGTATTAGTTGTATATTTATACACATATAAACCCTCAGGTGAGGTGTTTGAATCTCAGCTTGCACAAAAAAAGCTTGCTTATATATTTTTGCATTATATATATATATATATATATATATATATATATATATATATATATATATATATATATATATATATATATATATATATATATACTGTATATAATGCAAAAAATATAAACAAGCTTTTTCCACCCATCTCTTTGATTTGAAAAGAAACAATTTTTACAATTTTTTTTTTTTTTTTTTAATACTGTTTTCTTGGGAAT
Organism: Carassius auratus; assembly: GCF_003368295.1. NCBI lineage: Eukaryota > Metazoa > Chordata > Actinopteri > Cypriniformes > Cyprinidae > Carassius > Carassius auratus. The sequence goes on along the minus strand of NC_039279.1, from coordinate 2,867,158 downwards.
ATTTCAAGTGATAATCAGTTATTTATTTATTTTTTTCATGTGTCCTCATCACTTGTCATCCTGAAATGTCTTTTGTAAAATCTTTTTAAATTACAGACACTCCTTAATGACATTATCATCATCATCCAGGCAGGAAGTCACATCACTTTGGAGGGAAAACAACAGTACAAATATTAGTGAGTAAGAGCGATGGATTTGTTGAATTCTGTTGTTTTGGTATTGCACTCTTAAATATAAAGCTGCTTTACTATGCCATAGAAGAACCTTTCTGTCTAAATGGTTCCATAAAGAACCTTTCTCTTCTTCAGCTTATAAAAAGGTAAGAAAGAGATAGTTCTATTAAGAACCTTTGACGGAATGGGTCATCGCTGTGAAGAATCTTTTAAGCACCTTTACTGAGTGTATATGGTTTGTCTCATTCTAGAACATCCCATCTGGTTTAATGAAAGATATGTGCTAACAGAAATCAGCTTTGGTTATATAAACGTTGGTTAAATAACACAAGTTCAAGCTGCACACTCATGTAAATTTATAATAGCATACATTTCAGTGTCTGGTTTTGACCATTAAAGGTCTGTGGAATCCTCTTATAATTTTATGAGTTAAAAGAGTGTTTTTGCTCAAGTTGAAGTTGGCAAATGTTAAATGATCTGAGCAGTTTAGGTTGTTTATAATCCAACTGATGTGTGAAATGTTTCATGTTGTGTTCATTCTAGTCAATGGTTCTGTAAAAAGTCCTTAAAGTGAAGAACATTCTGAGAACAGTCTTTTATGGCCCATAGTTCACATTCAAACCCATTTCACAATGAGTTATGAGTTTATTTTCTGCTCCAAACAGGAAATAACATGTACACACGAGTGCATCAATTTTATTTATTGCATATTTAGCCCATGCCACAACTCAATGAACAAAATCATCATAAACAATAAACACATTTCTTTGCGCGTTCCCTGTGATCAAAGCTTTGGCTGCTTAATCTAACCAATTAATCCATTTATCAGCTGTGCATGCACTAACAAACATGCCCTCCATATGCTGTTTCCAGCACACCCTCTTCCTCGCAGAGTAGCTCAGGAAACTAGGGCGGCTCTTCACCAAGGCGATGTTCACCACAATCACATCGTTGTTCATTCCCTTACATTTTTAAATCTGTGGAAATGAGATGAGCATTTCAGCGCCTACAATCTTTTCAAACTTCTGCACATACATAGACACACACACACACATAAAAAAAGAGAAAACAATACATGTGAAATTGTGGGTAAAAGAATTTTGAACGCAGATACTGCCTTTTACTGTTTAATTTAAAGCTCTGTAAATTTTCACAGTTTTTTTTCACCTCTGTGGTACACAGTGCCAAGCTGACAGTGCTTATTTTAAGCATTTTGGGGAGTGTGCTTTTTTTTTTTTCACGGCTGCATCTTCATCTTCCTGTCTGTTAATAATGTAGTGTTCACACATCGGAATGATCTTCACGTTCTCCATCTGAGCAGGTTTCCTTTCTTACTTTCTCTGCCTTTTTCTTTGGTTTTGCAGGTCTTAGATTCTCTGACAGCATCTGTCAAAACCTACTGCTTTACAAAACACAGACATTCATTGAAAAACCTTTAACTTGAAGACTACACAACTAAATTTGATGTTTAAGTCAATTTTGTATTCCATTAGGAATCAAACTATCATGAGCGACATTCACTAATAAACTGTGAATATTGTGTTGATTGAGCTACTACACAGTGGGATCCAGAATTTTCTTTTTTTTTTTTTTTTTTGATTATTATTATTACAATTAAACCAAGATTGAGAATAAAAAATAGCTATTCTAGGTCACCAATCAAAAGCATGCAAATTAGAGACTCTTGTGACAAAATGTTCTTAGTTTTCTCAGAAGAATCTTTAGAACATTCTATGTCTGAATTACACTCAGGTTTTAAATATTAAATGAAGATCCACTGCAATGTTCTTCATACCGTAGTCAAGTACTCTTAAATGTATTTTATTAAATGATGCTGATTCTGCTGACATGGAGTTAAAAAGCCAAACGACCCTCTTTGTCAACATATGTGCTGCTGTGATTAAAGCAAATGGGTGACGCTAAATACTAAGACATTCTGCAATTCATAAAATTGTTATTCCACTCTGTAAATTTTGCACTAAATGAACAAATCCCCAGCCTTCTGGACCCCACTGTATATTTTGCCCAGCATCTTTCACAGTTTGGAGTGGCACTATTCCACTAAAGTTCCTCTTAGATATGTGAAAGTAATGCATCCCAAAAACGGTCGCCTGGTAATTTCGAGGAATCCACATCTGATGTTTTGTGTTGTACTTAAAAATGCATAAAATGCTGTTTTTAGGAAATAAATAATTCCACCAGCTGTTTTCATCTCCATCTTTTGAGGAATATCATTAAAGAGTCTGTTTGTTTGCTTCCTCTGTGTGATTAGAGGTTCAGTTATACACGTGGGCGGCGTCGAACATCTTTAGAAGGAAACTGTGTGAATCTGCAAAGATGCAGTAGAATCCACAGAAGACGGTGTTATCCCCACATGGTGCAAAACACACACACACACACACACACACACACACACACATTTAGACTGCCTTCACAGCCATGAGACTTGTCACTACTGTGGTCTGATTCTAGACTAAGCTGTTTGTTCTACTTAGAGGTATAATTCTTTAGTCATTTGTGAAATTAAAAATGGCCCTTTTGGGTGTGAAATTGTTTTTTTTAAAGCAGTGGTATTGAAACAATTCAGAAATGATATGCCATTATTACATCAAAACAATGAACGACATAAAAGGATTAACTACTAGACTCTATATCAATATTAAGGCTACTCAATTAAAAATGCATGGGCTAATAATGCACCTGGATACAATCTGACCTGCCATTATGTGGATGTAAGACACGTTTCTAAGTGAGTGTTCGCCTCCACACTCATGCCAGTACCACTGGGAATTTAAACTGCAACGTAACACAGCAATAAGGGGCTGTGTGAACTTTGACCTGCTGACCCTCCTATTAGAGCTGGCAGCTGGGGAATTTCGTTTTGATACAGCAAGGCAGTCACTAACAGTGCCGCTTCGTGCTACGAGTTGTCATTTCTCACATTTTCAATTTCTTTCCTCCGTAGTTTTCATTTCATAGCGTTGACCTTTTTGACTCTGTCATGTGGAGTGTTTGGGTGATGTGCTCTCAGGAAATAGCAGGAAGTTCCGAATTATAAATTGTGTTCTACATTTAGTTGTCTCATTGCATCATAATAGTTTGCAATTAAGTGAGAATTATTTTGGTTTGGGAGCTTAATCTGATAATAAAATGTTATGTTTCCTATAGAAACATCTGTCAGCATGTACATTAGCTTTAACCATCAGCACCACCTTTCCATAATGCTATTTTAGTAAATTACACAAAAAGATAAGCAAATAGCAAATTATCTAAGTGGAAACATAGAGATTATAATGGCGATACACAATTTATTTCATGTGTAAGCATTTACCTTATCTACTCTTAAACGTATGCACAGAAAATAATAATAGCTAATTATTTTCAATGCATTATTGAAAGGGATTTGAATGTTTATATTTGTATGTTTATATTTGATCACTTCTGTACACTGATACAAAAATCATCATTTTTCAAAGTGAATTTCACATTGAATTCAATGTTGCTTGCTGATTCTTTGTAATTATTTGTGAGATTTACTAGCAATTTCTGAGTGAAAAATTGTTACTTCCTAAACATTTTTTTTTAGTGTAGATAACTTACTTTAAAATCACACATTCAGCAACAAGACTGGATTTATGTTGTTTTGTTCTATTATATTATATTATATTATATTATATTATATTATATTGTCCAGCAGATGCAGGTTATTCTATTCTATTCTATTCTATTCTATTCTATTCTATTCTATTCTATTCTATTCTATTGTCCAGCAGATGCAGGTTCTGACCCGGGACTGCGACTACAGGGTTTTTTACGCCCTCAGGCCTGTAGGTGGGGCAGTGGCACCACATAATTGTCCTCTCGCTCTCCGTGCCAGAAAAGCCCGAGATCGTCTCACCTACATGGGCAGAAGTGACTGAACGCCTATAGAAGGGCCTGAATAGACAGACCGGTGGCTCTTCCTCTCGGTCACCAGATGTTCATACTCCCAACGAGCGTCTGATTTGTGAAAATAACTGGAAGAAAGTAGGTCAATCACGTCTCGTGAAGGACGTGCTGCTGGTGACAAACTCGTTGCAGGGTGAGGTGTTTAAAACGATACTTGAAATCTCTGTCAATGGTGGTGTATGTCTGCGCGCGCCCTCGCGCGTGCGTGGGGCCCAGAGCGCAGGTGCAGCTGACGGCCCCGCGCCGTTAATTACTCCGGTAAACTTTGTAATCACGAGAGTTTACGGGATCTACTGAAATGAGGTGTATCTGACCCGCTCAGTCTCTTTTCAGAGCCCATTTCCACTGGATATTTTACATGTTAATTGTGTAGAATGGCTCTCCGCTCCTTTCTTTCTATAGGTGCTGCCTGGAGCTGCGCCTCGGGCTCTTTCTCTCTCTCCCTCTTCATTTCAGCAGCAGAATGAAAATGCTAATTATTATATGGCAACCTCGACATAACCAGCCCATTTCACATGTTCTGCTGTTTTCATTTAAAATCAGCTGTGAACCACGATCTTTGTTGCACTGACACACAAAGAGAGAACTTTAGGTTATAAATGACATATATTATTATTGTTATTATTATGTTGTTTAATCTTTAATAATGATTTATACATTTATAATTCATATAGCCTACTTAATATTGTAATTTGAACTTTTAATTGTTGTTGTTGTTATTGTTTATACTTTTAAAATATAAATATATATTTCAACAACAACAACAATAATAACATTTAAAACAAAGCTAATAATAGTATTTTATTTATGCTTGTCAATTTTATAAGGCAATTTATATTCAAGTCGGTCTGGTGCATGTTAGGCTACGTTCGAAACATCAAATGTAATATATCAAATAAGAATACTCTGTGTGAATAACTAGTTGAGAATAAATATTATAATGAAACTAAATAGGTAAATGTATATTTAGTGTATGATTAATATATAGGAACGGTGACCTGTTTCATGTCGTCAGGCAGCATATGAGGTTTGAAGTTATTTCCAGCCAAGTATAGAGCTGAAGTTTGTAATTGTCACTGGAGTTGTATTGGGACATCTGCTCGACTGTATCAAAGCCGACACGAGAGTCCCAGCGGCTGAGCAAAAATCTGAGTTAATTAGCGCGATACATGTTTAATTAAAGCCAATTACAATATCTAAAATTACCTAATCGAAACCTGTTTTCACAGTGAAGGTGCCCTCAGCACGATCTGTTTCACACAGAAATAACACATGCATTCTGCAGCACATGCACTCTGTGCTTCTGCGCGATACAGATGCTGCTGGATATGGAGATTTATCTTTTTCTTTATCTTTTTTTTTTTATCTTTTGGTCTGCAAAATAAAACCATCAGCAGATACTGGACACGACGGTGTTTCATACGATATAATACTTTTATTGGAGATTTATTGTTTTCTGCAGCAACACAACATTATATTTCACTGTTTAATGTATGTGTGTGTGTATTTAAAATATTTTGGACTCTTTAATCGGCGAAATAATTGTTCCTTAACATGTGATGATAATCATATCAGACTTTGTCTTCTATTTTATTTTATTTTTTAAGTATTATTTATTTCATTTATTTTTTTATTTTTTTATTTTTTTAAAGGCTTTCCCATTGTCTTTTTTATTTATTGTTTTATTCAGACTATTTGACGTTTGCAAAGATACATCCAATGCGCCGACCATTGTGAAGTGATAAATTCTGGCACTCTTTAAGAGAAATCAGAAACTGATTGGCTCATGTTTGATCGATAATAGACTATTGATTAGTGCTCTTCCACGTTTAATTGTGCTGTGATCTCAAACGCTGTTTCACTGTTGCGTCGAAAGGAGGCGCTCTTTATCAAATTTCTCTCAAATATTAAAAGCTGCTCCGCCAAAAGCTCCTGCATTTTTCTTCCGGAAAATTAATACATTTCCACGTTTATTCATTCAGGCTTGATGTTCAAATTCAACTTTGCGGGAAATAATGATATTGAGATTTTTCATATCGTTAATGATATTTTATACGAGGTAAATTATTAAGCATATTGTTTGATTTTTTTTCTCCGGTTAATGTAAGCTATTATTTATTCTCATATTTTATTTTTTATGTATTTTATTATTTGTTTTTCAGTCTTTATTTCAACCCGCTACAAAGCCACAATTTAGAAATATATGAACTTGTTTCATTATAAAACATGTATAATAAAATGGGCAATATAATTTAATGCAATATCTGCGCTTGCTCTAAGCACAACTTTATAAAATGGCGCAAGAAACTACAATAAAGTGATAGGGAAATGTGTCGCGAATAGTATTGGCACATAATTCATCAAGATTTTATTTGCCCTCATTTTCCTTTTTCTGATCATTAACGATGTAATTAGTTGTCATGATTAAAGCGAAGAGAACATATGCAACAGTTTAGAAATGCAAAGACGAATGATTGATTCCCCGTTTGTCATGCACTGACGTTTACGCATCTTTGATTTCCATCTCTCTCCCTCTTTCTCTCCACATTCCCTTTTAGATAGACTAAACCCACTACAAATATAACAATTATTTATAAGAGGGCTTGGTTTAAAAAACATGCAAATATGAAATTTAACTCTTAAAAAAATCGATCGTTCGTTTCCATATTTATTTGTGATGCTCGCAAACTGAGACGTTTGGAGTTGGCACATCCGCATAAAACATAGAAACTTGAGCATCTATATTCCGAAAGTAAATCATCTTTCAGCATCTCTACATGAGTTATGATGAGCTGGTTCACGCCTTTCACTATATGGCGTGCTCTCTGAGTGGTCAGTGTCCGATTTTACGCACCCAGAATCTCAGCACTGCTAATTTAATTTAATGTCTCAATGCAATACCAGCCGAACGCATGCACATGTCAACGCTTTTCTGTGATGTTGGAGACAGACAGGCCCTCGCTCTCTCCAAGCTATTTTTTTCCGGGCATGCCTACCCTATACAGCTTCTCTGGAGTTTTGCAGGTGTCATTTCTGTTCCAGACCTTTAAGATTAAAACTGGGCTTTGGGTGATTTGGCGCGCGCAAAGATGCAAATAGGAAAGTCGTGGAGCGCTGGTATGATGCGTGGAGGGGACATCTGGGCACTGGCCATCTGACTGACTTTGCCTTGACATCTGGGAAAGCCACTGGTGTGTGGCACGCGAATCGGTTGATGTCGCTATTTAAATGCAAATTTGTTGGGGATCATTGGAGCCTCACCCCGTAAATTCACACAAAAGGAACACTTCACACACAATAAGGAGGAGGGTCGTTTCTTCGGGAGGTCTTGGCAACGCCGAACAAATCTTATTCAAACCCACACACACCTTCTGCATGACTAACTTTCCCTTTGTCCTGCGCTCTCGGTTAGTACATCTCCCCAAATAAGATCTAACATAGGCAGACAGAATAGAGCTCAATCCACAGCGTTCACTAAAATATATATATATATATATATATATATATATATATATATAATAATAAATATATATATATAAACATTCCAGTTAAGGTTTTACGTGTCATATTAAAACATTCCTTTAAAAAAAAAAAAAAAACAATGAAGCAAATCACTGATCTGAAACTGCACCGAGCCGTCCGTTTTAGGGACCAAAACAATCGGGCTCGCCCAATCACTGTGGGACTCCTGGATTACTCCTAACCCCAGCCTCGCTTCTAATTCTGTCTGAACCACTTTTTTCTTGTGTTCAGGTAATCTATATGGCCGGCTGCGAACTACCACGGCCGGCTCTGTCTCAATATGGTGCTGAATCAGATTAGTATGACCAGGTAGAGGCGAAAACACGTCTGCAAATTCGGACTGTAACTGCCCAATGTCAGTGAGCTGCGAGGGCGAGAGGTGATCCCCTCCCGGGGCCAGGGTGAGGGATTTTTCTTTATTGACCGCCTCTGGCCCAAGATCCTCCTCTCCGCTCACCGCCGTCGCTAGCAACACTGACTCCTCTTCGCTCCATTTTTTAAGGAGGTTGAGGTGGTAAATTTGCCTGGAGTCGCCTCTGTCTGTTCGTACTACTTCATAATTGAGATCGCCTATTTGCTGCGTGACCTCAAAGGGTCCTTGCCACTTGGATAATAATTTGGAGCTGGATGTCGGCAGTAATACGAGCACTTTATCTCCCGGTGCAAATTCTCAGAGCTTAGTTCCCCTGTTATACAGCTGGCTTTGTCTGCCCTGGGCCTGGAGCAAATTCTCCCGCCCCAGTGTATGGAGTTTTGGTCTCAGGTCCATGATATATTGAATTTCGTTTTTGCTATCCGAACGTCCGTCCTCCCAAGTTTCTTTCAGGACGTCCAACACCCCACGGGGCTGGCGTCCGTAAAGAAGCTCGAAGGGGGAAAACCCCTTGGGGACCTCGCGCACAGCGAATAAGAGGGGCTCTAGCCATCTATCCCAATTTTTAGCGTCTTGTACGAATTTACGAATCATTGTTTTCAAAGTGCGATTAAATCATTCGACCAGTCCGTCCGTTTGTGGGTGATAGACGCTGGTCCATACCGCTTTAATGCCCAACAATTTGTATAATTCGCGAAACATGCGTGACATAAACGCGGTGCCCTGGTCCGTGAGAATCTCTTTTGGGATTCCCACGTGGGATATTAAACGAAACAGGGCGTTCACCACACTCTTCGCCGAGATGTTGCGGAGCGCCACTGCTTCGGGATATCATGTTGCGTAATCCACTATGACTAACACAAAACGCTGTCCTCGTGCGGATCGTTCTAATGGCCCGATGAGGTCCATACCAATTCGTTCGAAGGGGACCTGCACTAGAGGTATAGGGCGCAACGGTGCTTTTGGAGTGGCTGGTGGGTTCACCAACTGACATTCCCGACACGACGCGCACCATCTGCGGACGTTCTCGTGAATGCCCGGCCAAAAAAATCGGGTCATTAGACGATTTAGCGTGGCTGTCATACCTAAATGCCCTGCCATTGGATTACAATGTGCCATCTGGAAAAGCATTTCCCGACAGCTCTTAGGTACTAATAATTGGGTTGTATCTTCCTTTGTCTGAGCATCTTGGGTCACTTGATACAACCGGTCTTTAATAACGTCAAAATACGGATAAGAGAGTGGACGGTCAGGATGGAGGACCTGCCCATCGATGGAACGGACCTGCTCGAATGCATGTTTAAGGGTCTCATCCTGGGACTGCTCCAGAGGAAAGTCATCGCGACTGGAAAGGTTTAACCTTGCCAAATCGCTCGGTTCCCCTGAAGCTTCCCCACTGGGTCCTGGTACAGATTCTCCCACCTGAGCGCTTGCCCCTCCCTCCGGGCCTCTCTTCTTCCCAGAGGCATCCACTGTTAAGCACCCCAATAATTGTTCAAAAGCTGGCCAATTGGTCCCCAAGATTAGTGGATACCGGAGGCGCGGACTAACGGCCACCTCCACATAATGCTTTTGTCCCCTAAATTTGATGACTATGGTTTTTACAGGGTATTCCACTATATCCCCGTGCACACACCTCACCTTAACCATGCGGCCCCTATCCAATGCCCCGGATTGTATCAGGCTATGATGGATGGAGGTCTAGTTGCAACCTGAATCCACCAAAGCCTGATAGGTACCCCCCTTAATACTCACAGGTATTTGATACAACCCGGCTTGATCGGGGGCAGCCTGCGGGTCGTCTGGGATCCGGACCAACGTCCCCACCTCCATGACCGGGCAACGGTCCACGAAATGGCCCGGATCCCCGCAACGTCAGCAGGCCGGCCCAGGCCTTCCCACCACCCTAGTGGTTTGAAGAGGGTCAGGTGATTGACATGGGGAAACAGCAGGTAACTCAACCAGTCCATCCCCGTGCGGCGGCCCCATTCCTCTAGTAGGACCCCGTGACATAGCTGCCGACTCCGCCCCTGTTCTCCAGCGGGGTGCGGCCCTCGGTGGCCCCGCGAACCGAGACCTGGGTAGAGGGACAGGCAGAGGAATTATCCTGACCGGCCTCTGTCCTCTGGCCACCCACACGCCTCGGCCGTCCTCTCAAATAGATCAAGGAACGCTTCCGGATCATCCGTTGGCCCCATCTTCGCCAGAGGCATGTGGGCAGCAGGGCTGGAACTGGGGGAGGCTGACCTCATCCAAACCTCCCGGTCCAGCAAGCTCCGGAACAGCTCACGGTCCTCCCGCAGGACCTGCATCATTGCCTGAAACCGATGTTCGTGGTCGGCTCGCAGCTCCAGCAGGGCTTGATGTTGTTCCTGATAAAGGCCCGCGAGCGGTGTAATGAGCTCCGCAAACGGCATTGCCGATGATACTGATTCCTGATAGGGTTTGCATGGTGGCGTCGTTCTCCTTCCATCCCGGGTTTCGGCACCAGTGTAACATTGTTCGTATGGCAGAGAAGGAAGGAGACCAGGGTCAGCGTACTGAGACTCGTGGGAACTTTATTTACTCAAAATCAAAAAGGAAAAGAAAACAAACTCAACATTGACATTGATACTCTTGGCTTCTCTCGTTCCGACTGCTGCTTCCTCCCACGTGTCCTCAGGTCTCTCTCTCGTTTCTGGATAGCGGCTGGCTTAAATACTGCTTCCCCACGCCCATCACTGAAATGAGAAGCATGTGTTACTTGTCTCTCACTTAACCCACTTACCACCGCTGACCTCTTCACCCTCTCTCCCGTCGCAGACCTCGTTTACTGTATGTAAATGTACTTAGACTGTGAGTCAGAACAGCCGGAATTTTATACTTCTTTCCCAGGATCAGGAAACAGTCTTTCATAAAATGTGCTGCACACACTCAAATATTTGGGTTGAACTGTTCTGGAACAGTGCTGTAGATACAAATTAACCACTGATTTCTAGTTATATCCTCTTTTGGAAGGTTAAACAAAGTAGTGTCGTTATAGGTATAGGTATTTTACATTAAGTATTTTAACAGTGTTGAAAAAAACCTCAAAGCCGCGTTTCCACTGCAGGAACTTTACCCAGGAACTAGTAACTTTAGGCCAGTACTCTGTGTGTTTCCACTGGAAGAACCAGGAACTAGGTTCCAGGTAAAAAAATGTCCCTCAGAAAGTCTCTGCTGGCGAGGTAGTACTTTTTTAAAGTCCCGGAACTTTCGGGGGCGGGACTTGAGCGCTAAACATCCTGATTGGTTGAGTTCACACAGCAGTGATTTCAACCACCATTTATGTCGGATCATTTTCAAAATATTACTGTTATTGTATCATGAAATTGTAATTTTAAAAGTTTTTCAGGTGAGAATGTAGTTGTTTAAAACTCAAATCTATGGTTTCTTTATAAAGACAGCGCCTATTTAAAAATGTGTTTCGCCGATCTCGGAGACGGTGAGCTTCACGTGATCAGCGGTAGCTCAGTCCTTCATGTATCCGCCGAGAGCAGCCTCACCTCGGTTAGTCCTTCTGATATGTGTCACTGGCTCTGATGTCTTTTTAGTGGTTAAACATAAAATATAATTCGATTTGGGTAAATCTAACAGGCCTGTATCTTTGGTCTGTATTCAATTTATCTATATGTTAAAATTAAAATAAAAAGTCCAATTTATATAATATTTTGTTTCATTGTAATGGCTGTATATATATATAACAAGTATCCCTGAACTAAGTACATTTCTACAGCTGTTATTATGTTTAAATGAAAACGAAAGAAGGCAGTGGTACTTGATATCATATTTTGTTTTATTGTAAATATACAGTGAGGAAAACTGCAGTAGTCAAGGCGCGCTGACCGAGGTTATCAAGTACGCTGTTGTTTGCAGAATTACCGGATTTGCATTGTCGTGGACATCACACTCCTGAGTCGAATGAGCAAAGTCTGAACTACCGGAGGATGCATCTCCAAAAACGCGTACTACAGTATTGAGAAACGCGCGCAAACCTACGTCACCAGTCTATTTGCCTAATCTTCCCGGTACTTTAGACCATGGTGGAAATGCAGAAAGCAACAGGTCTGGGGGGAAAATAGTTCCTGGTACAAATGTTCCGGTTATTTTGGTGTAAACGCGGCATAAGATAACCTCTAGAAATAAAAAAACACGCACACGACTTAAGCATGCAGAATAATGCAAGTGAGATTATTTATTTATTTTTTGTAATTGAGACTTTGAACAGTTACATAATTGTGGCATCTGTAACTGCAATCACGATTAGAAATTTGATTAATTGTGCAAACTTAAGATAATTATTTTTAAGCACAGTATTTCTGCTACAATGGGGCTTAATTTCTAAATGAAAACTAAACTACAAAACTGAAACATAGTTGAGAGTATTAACTTTTTCCTATTTTTAGACATATCTGGTAGATATGGGATTTGTCTATAATAAAACAATTTTTCAGGGTCCAGTGATAAGGGGTTTGATAGCTGCCAGGTTTTATTTTTTATTTTTATTTTTTTGTGTCTTTAAGAAAGTGAAGAGTTAACATTGAGAAGAGGTTCTGAGATTGCTGGATGTTGTATAGGATCTTGCATGAATGCATGTGGTTTGATTATTATTTTGATGTCTGTTGCTTTGTGTCATTATCTGGTGTTAACTTGTATTTTATTGTCTTTTTTTTTCAATTCAGACCCAATGGCTTTGAAAAAGGAAAGCCAAGAACTGAATAAAATGGAAGAGAATCAGTATGACAGAGATCAGGATTTTATAACTGGAGAAAAATCCACACAAAATGAAAAGACTTCCCCACAAAAAAGAGCTCAAAAGACTGAATCTACCAGTTATTTCACATGCTGTCATTGTTGGAAAGACTTTCAGTCAAAAACAAAAACCTTGATGTCCACATGAGAATTCACAATGGAGAAAAGCCTTTCACCTGCCAACAGTGTGGAAAGAGTTTCACTCAAAAACAAAACCTTAAAGTCCACATGAGGGTTCACACTGGTGATAAACCTTATACTTGCACTCAGTGTGGACAGAGTTTTACACATAAAGGAAACCTTAATACCCACATGAGAGGTCACACTGGAGAGAGTCCTTACATCTGTGGACTGTGTGAGAAGAGCTTCTCACGAAAAGAAAGTCTTAAGACTCACATGCGAATTCACACTGGAGAGAAGCCGTTCATATGTGGTCAGTGTGGAAAGAGCTTCAGATGTAAAGAAAACCTTAACTGCCACATGAGGATTCACTCAAGAGAGAACAGTTGTATATGTCATCAGTGTGGAAAGAGTTTACCTGACAGGAACCACCTTAGAAATCATGTAACAGCTCACATTGGAGAGAAGCCTTTCATGTGCCATCACTGTGGAAAAACTTGCACAAACAAAGCAATCCTTGAGATTCATTTAAGAGTTCACACTGGAGAGAGGCCTTACACATGCCCTCAGTGTGGAAAGAGTTTCACAAAATAAAGGAAAATCTTAACATTCACACGAGGCTTCACACTGGAGAGAAGCCCATCACATGTCTTCAGTGTGGAAAGTGTTTCACATATCACACAGACCTGAAACGACATTTGCAAAACTCATTCTTGAAAGAAATTGTAGTATTCCTCAATTTTACAAAACAGTTTCAAAACTCACCTGCACCTTCACTCCCCAAGTGAAAAAAGTGCACTTCCATAATGTACTTAAAGTGCACTTGTGAATGATAGTTGGGTTCAAGTGTACTACATGTGGTAACTAAATTTTTTTAATAGAACGATAGTATGTTAAAAGCACGTTTTAGTTCATATTAATAGTTTCTCAAAATAGCACAGTTGAGTACATTTATCTTAAGTATTTAAGATTAGTTTTTAGTGTATATAATGAACAAATTTTTGTGTAAACATAGCACCTTAAGTACATTATGGAAGTGCACTTTTTTCACCTGGTTTTAAAGAAGGACTGCTTTATGTTCTTTGTGTGAAAATGTTTTAAATGGCTCAGAGGTTTAAAATGGACCAGAAAAATATTGTAAATGTTTAAAGGTTTAACTTGTATATATTCAAATCAGTTTAATACGTCAGAATCACCACAATTATTATTATTATTCTTTTTTGAAAATTCCACAATTTAATTAAAATACAAATGTAAAAAAAGGATATAAGCTAAAGAAGTTAGTTGCCATCTTATGTTTAAAAGCTTTAATTGTGGCACTAAAAATAGTTGCAGAATGTGTATTTATGAAATATTAGTAACAACTGCATAAGCTATGACAGGAAAATAAAACACTAGACAGTGTTTGAAAAGCTATTCTGAACACCACTCTCTGAACTTGAAGTGGAGCAATCACATTTGACTCAGTTGCCCAGCAGAGGTTATACTTCCTTCACCAGGAATTTCAACCTGTTGATGCAGTTCTACACAGCTGTCATCGAGTCTGGCTTCTGCCCTTCTATAACAGTCTGGATTCGCTCAGCTGTCAAATCAGACTTCAGAAAGGCCACTTTGGGCTGCTGGGGGAAGTACTGGTGCTGCCCGGAACTGTATACATTCGGACTGAAGTAAAGAGAGCTTAGAAAAGCGCTAGGAATTCCTCACAACATCGTTGAACTTATGTTGTCTGGATGGCAGTTCAGAACATTGAACACTTTAACAGCCATAAGAAAAGCTATTTACCCCAGGCAATGAATAGTTCATATGGCCCATTTTCCCCCACTGTGCAATAAAAACTCTGTGCAATATTATGTTTAGCAATACTCTACCTCTATGACACTAATTGTTTAGAGCACTTGTATATACAAGTATACCTTGTTAAATCATGTTCACCGCAAACAGTATATAATATGTCATTAAATACATAATCAGATTTACTTTCTAAGAATTAAAAATTCCCAAATGCTAAATACAAAGTACGTTTGCACTTTCCTGAATGTTTCTGCATGTACAATATTGAATGAGCATTTGCAAGTCATCATGTGTATATTTATTTGCTACTGTAAATTTGAGTAATTTTAATATATTTAAAGATATTTTATACTTGTACTTCATTACACGAGGCAAAGTTCGTATTTTTTTTTTCTCCACTACATTTAGTAGCTTTGGTTCCTACACAAGTTATTTTTCTCGTAACTGGTGGCATGGTGTTTGAATGGTTTTGCTATCTTTGTATGGACAGGGATATGACTGAGATTCTGGCATCTGTGTCTATAAATGTTTTGAGCAGTTGTCATCTAATGAAGTTTGGACACCATTAGGATATTTAAGTATCTTTAATAAATATGCCCTTAAAAAAAAGAACATTAATTGTGTGCATCTTGAGACAAAACAATGCTCTAGGCGGGTTTCCATCCAAAGTTGTATTACTGTTGCACTGTTTTCCTAATTAATGTTGTTCAGTTGCTTTGACACAATCTTGTTTGTTTAAAGCGCTATATAAATAAAGGTGACTTAACTTTTTAATGCATTTCCATCTCGCATTAACACTTTTTCACCCAAGTAAAAAATCACCACAAACGAGCGTTAAAACTTTTTTGTGAATGAAGGCATAAGGCATTAAGGCATTTTATTCGAAATTCAGCTTACTACCACTCGATTATGATGCGATAATTTCAACATTCGCATAAAAGAAGGGTGATGGAAACTACATTTTAAGATCAGTCAAGCAAGTTTCTTTCAGTTAAAACAGCAGACATTTTAGGATTTTAATAATGCCTAGAACATCCAGAGCAGTTTGACCAATAACATATGCAGGTATTGTACATAATCGACCAATCGTGGGGCTGCGTGTGAGAAGGTGAGATTGAGAGGGAACGATCAAAGTGATGCAAATATGTGCACGTGTTGACAACAGGCAATGAGCACTACTCTTTAGCTAGGGTGGCCATATGCGCCATCATACGGGACACGTCCCAGACAGGATTTTAATATTGCCTAAAATATCCAGATTTTGGCTATTTGCACTGTGCAGATTGATCGCTTTGTAACATTCATGAGAGCTATAAAGAGCAGAGCTGACGGCTCCTTATACATTCGAAACGCTTTCAAGTGTTTGTTGATTCATTTGACTTTGAAGCGTAGTTTAAACTAGTCCCATTCAAGGAAAGTCTGTTCACTCAACATGTACAGTACAGACCAAAAGTTTGGACACACCTTCTCATTCAAAGAGTTTCCTTTATTTTCATGACTATGAAAAGTGTAGATTCACACTGAAGGCATCAAAACTATGAATTAACACATGTGGAATTATATACACAACAAAAAAGTGTGAAACAACTGAAAATATGTCATATTGCAGGTTCTTCAAAGTAGCCACCTTTTGCTTTGATTACTGCTTTGCACACTCTTGGCATTTTCTTGATGATCTTCAAGAGGTAGTCACCTGAAATGGTCTTCCAACAGTCTTGAAGGAGTTCCCCGACAGATGCTTAGCACTTGTTGGCCCTTTTGCCTTCTGTCTGCGGTCCAGCTCACCCCTAAACCATCTCGATTGGGTTCAGGTCCGGTGACTGTGGGGCCAGGTCATCTGGCGCAGCACCCCATCACTCTCCTTCTTGGTCAAATAGCCCTTGATGCCTTCAGTGTGAATCTACAATTTTCATAGTCATAAAAATAAAGAAAATTCTTTGAATGAGAAGGTGTGTCCAAACTTTTGGTCTGTACTGTATATTTGCAATGGCTCTAGGCAGCAGCTATTTCAGGCATCCAAGATCAGACATCGGAAAGAACTAACAGAGTTACTGGGAAAATGAATTTCTTAAAAAATGTGTGAGCCAGATATGTCCTCTAGTTGCCACATTTAGGAGGACAAAAAAGATCATGTTCATAGTTTTGAGATTAGTTTTGAATTTGGATAATGGGTCTGAATTACAGATGTAAGCTGGGAAAGAATTTCAAATGGCGAGGAGCAGCACTACTAAAGGCTCTATGGGTCAGGTGGTTAAATGAGCCAGTGGTATATGGAGGAGACTTAATGAAGAGGAGCGGAGAGTTTGAGATAAAAAAAGTTGAAGGAAATTGAGAGAGAACGAAACGTTTATTTCTGAAGACAGTAAAACAGACAAGTAGAAGAATGGAATCAGTCTTTGTAGATACATAAAGCTGTGTATTTTATATATTATGCATATATGTACATATAATATAGGAAAATAGCCAATTTTATGCATGTCACATGTATTAAAAACCTGGGTGGACTTTTCTTTACTGGAGTGTCAACCTCAGAGTTCGTGCAAACAACAATATATACATATATATATATATATATATATATATATATATATATATATATATATATATATATATATATATATATATATATATATGTGATTTTTATTCTTTAGCTACACCTGATTTTTCCTATGCTTTATCTTTCTTTTTTTAATCTAATTGTTAGCACTGGTTATGCTTATCTTAGGTAGCATCATTGAAGGCATCTTAAGTAAAACGGTTTTTAAAGACTATTTAAATTATTAGTTTAGTTATCATTTATGCCATAAATACTTTGCTTAATTATATCAATTATATATAATTACAATTATATCAATTATATATCAGGTTTAGGGGGGGGGGGGGGGGGGGTAAAATGTTTTCCCACCGAGATTTAAAATAAGAATACATTCTATATATGTTTTATTATATGTGTATATGTGTGTTTCCAATCTGTGCATAATGTCTCTTCACCTGTGTAATTTTAGACAGCAGCGTGTGAAATGTACTTTTATTTTGGGTGACGATGTGACGTCATAAGTCATCGCCGCTCTTCTGCATCTGTTGTGATCAGGTTGGGAAAAGGTGGGGTGTTTTAAAACATCTAAAGAGCTTAAATCGTTACAATTCATTAAAACACCTTTTACCGCAAAGTAAGTGCGTTATTTAGTTAACATGGTAGTGCGTTATCTAACATTACAAACGTTATTTTTATGAGTAAAGCCTGTCCGCACATGAGCAACAGAAAAGGTGCGTCATATTTCGTTCCCAATATCATCAATCAGTGTATTGTAAATGCAAACTCTATCACTGGCAAGCAATGTTGGGAGAAATAGATCTTTTCGGAACTCCGAGTCAATTGAATCAATTGCTTCGCTAAATGATTCACTGAATCGAAGCGTTCGAATCACCGCTTCAATCTAATCGCTGTTGGTCAGAACAGTGTAAAGGCAACAACAACACAAACATGATCATTAAATATATACAAATATAAATCACAATCAAATATGAAGTGCATGTGTAAATTTTGTTCTTTTATTAATTTACAGTTAAGTTTTGTGGCTAATCAGGCCATTTAAGACAACTCGTCACTGTTGACTACTGAACTAATGAGCTGATTAAGAAATTTAGTTTCGGTTTTATTTCTGTCCGATTTTATTAGCATCTTAATCATGATAATGTGTGAAAACACAGAAAACACCTGATGAAGCACCTGAGATCCATGTGAAATACTGTTATGGAGTTTATTAAAGAGGAGAGTGAAGACATGAGGATTGAAGAAGCAATGGAAGTCAAACAAGAAGATACTGAGGAACAAACAGGTTGGTTTCCATTCTCAAAGATGAATACTGATGCATATTAAACTCTCTTGAAATAAACATATAATGTTGTGTAATGTCATATATGTGCTAACTAAAAGCTGTTTAATGTGAGCACATGCCCAGTCAAATACCAGTGCTACCTTAAAAATGCACCTAAACACATAAAAATATAAAAAATAGAATAGAACTGCAATTTAGAATCTACTTCTAAATTTTAAAACCATAAAAATAATTAATTTCTGTCACATAATTATGCAACAATATCCAACAAAAATCTTAATTTTTTTATACAGAAAAACTGTAAGAGGTGAATTAATCAACGTCACGCTTGTTT
>NC_039279.1:2756981-2848188 GCF_003368295.1 Carassius auratus | reverse complement strand
GCGCGTGTTGTGAGTGTTTTGTGCTGAGTTGTCGGTTCCGCGTCCCCCCGCGGTGTGTGTTGGGCCCGCGCTGGAGAAGCAGCCGCGAGATGAGGATGAAGATGGTCTGAACGGCTGTGCTTATCGATCGTCCCACGCGAGGAGACGCGCCGCTCGCTGGCCCGTGAGTATACAGTGAGAACACGGATCAAACCGCAGTATATTGTCGTTACGGTAGCGCGGGGCTCGAGCTCGTCGCTGTGCATGAATGAGTGAGTTTCCCGCGACGCTCGCGGAGTTTCGTAGCTTTTGTTCCCGGAGCTCGGAGGAACGCTCACATGGACACCGAATTAAAGTCGCTCGAAACTCCAACGCGCGGTGATCCTTACAAATAAACGCTCAAAAACACGATCAAAGATAAAACAGAAACTGTTCAACTCGAACTGGGAACTGAAAACTCTATCAATAAACTTCCGACACGAGCTGAAAACTCTTTACTGATGAGTATTTAGAGTTGATCTATTAATCATTACATGCTTTACTGTAATTTACTATTCTAGGAGTATTCTGTCTTTCAAAAGTTCGTAGTATTTTGAGTATGCAGTAATTTGGAGTATTGTATATTTTAGGGAGTTTTTTAAGAGGATGTAGCACTTTTAGTGTGACGTATTTTAAGAACATCCAGTAATTTCGAATCTTTGGTATTTTAGGATACAGTATTTTAAGATTAGGCCTATGCAGTATTTTTGAGTATTCAATAATCTAGAGTGTATCTTTTAGAGTATGCTGTGTTTTAGAGTACTCTGTGTTTAATAATATTTAGCATTTTATAGCACTGTATTTTACAGTGTTCTGTATTTCACAGTATTCGGCAATTGTAGCTTTTTCAGTATTGAGTAAAATATTTTAGAGTGTATTTAAGTATGCTGTATTTTTGTTTTATTCCTTATTTTCGAGAGCATTTTAATAAGACAATGCAGGTTTTTTTTTGAGTATTTAAAGAGTATATCTGCTAGGATTTTAGCATATTCAGTATTTTTTGAGTACTCCGTGTTTTAACATTTAGTGTTTTAGACTATTCATTATTTTACAAGTATTCAGCATGCAGTATTTTAAGAGTATTTTGTATTTTATAGCACTCAGTATTTCAGGAGTTTATTTGAATGTGATGTATTTTGACATTCAATATTTTTAGAGAGCATTTTAAGACTATTCAGGGCTTTCTCGAGTATTCAGTATATATATTTTTTTGAGTGCTCAGTGTTTTAACATTGAGTATTTTCAAAGTATTTCGTATTTAGATTATTCATTATTTTAACATATCAGTATGCAGTATTTTTAAGAGTATTTAGTATTTTACAGCACTCAGTATTTGCAGGAGTAATCAGTAATTTTAATGTTTTCATAATTGTCGAGTAGTACATATTTTAGAGAGTAATTTGAGTATGGTGTTTTTTTGGGGGGCATTTAATATTTTTAGAGAGCATTTTAAGACTATTCAGTGTTTTTTTGAGTATTCAGTATTGTTTTTAGAGTATTCTGTGTTCTAAAATTGAGTATTTTCCGAGTATTCAGTGCTTTAGAGTATGCAGTATTCTAGAGTATTCTGTATAATTGCAGGGTTGTTTGTTTTAATATTGTAGTATTGTATATTGTGTTGAGTATTATTCGAGGTAACTTGAGTACTGCGTGGTGATGTGTGAACTGAAGTCTAATCAGAGTAAGAGCAGCTCTAGAGTTTCTAGCAGATTGTGTTTATCTAGTTATCAGCACAGTGCCAGCTCGTTAGCTGTGATCAGGCTGTATGCAAATAAAGGATTTTCACTTCTCGTCAGGTATCTGGAGAATCATGCGCCGCTGCTTGTTCTGCAGTGAAGTGTTGCGACATGCATCAAGTCTGTTCCTGGGGAAGCCAGTTTGTGCTCCAGCCGCTGCGATCAATGTGTTTTGTGTTCTCACCTCCAGCCGTCATTTTCCGCTGAAGTGTGCAGCGCCCGCAGTGTGTGTGTTCACGGTAAACGGCGACTCTGTTCTCACCAGAGTGGCCGGATGAGGTTCACTTATTGAAAAGTGTTGACTGGTTGTGTTTACAGAGCTGGAGAAGGCTTCCAGGACCAATTCATTTTCCTACTGAAGGGAATTGTTTCAGTTAATGTTTGTGGTGAATAGCTGGGTGTTCTGGGTGATAGACGTCACACTGTCATTGTTAGACATCAGACAGGGAATGCAGAACAGGTTTGACTGTCCTTTGACATAAAAGAGGCTGATTTTGACCTTTACCTAACTGATGGTGTGTGTGTTTAAATCCCTGGTCTCAGATCGCTGTCTTGAGTTTGATCAACTCGAGGCCTTTGGACTTCGATTGTGCTGCACTAGTGTTTTGATAACTAGGTCACGTAACAAACAGCCGTAAACGCCTGCACCGGCAGTGGAAGTTCCCACAATGAATCACAAGATAGTGTTTATGAGCTCGCTGACTTTCAGTTTTTGGTAGTTCCATACGTGTGTAGTATCAGGCTCTGAGAGGGAAGTGCTTCACAAGATCATGAATCACCGGAGATTGGCCAAGAAATCTGTGACTGAGGATTGTGTTAAAGCTCAAGTAGAGCCGTGTTAGAAGGTTTCGGTTTGTTCACCCGTTTATCACGCTCTGACCTCCAAAAACAGTTATCCATACGACTCCTACTCCAAGTCTTCTGAACCCACACCGTGCTTTTTCTGAGAAACAGACTGAGATGTAGTAATTTACTGAAAGTCATTGCAGCTGTCGTGTATCAACTTGTGAATATCAGCGATCATCTTTCATATGGACTAATGTTAGATTCTCATCATTTTTAGAGCATCTAATCCATTCACGTTCAAGAGCGTCGTGAACTTTCTGCTAAAACTTCTCCATTTGTGTGAAACCCCTAACATCACACACTCATCTGGGGTGAATTCTCTATTGAAGCAGCAGAACACACAGACTGTGAGCAGGATAGCGTTTGTTTGTGATCCGCGAGCGTCTGTCGGTTTGTGGCGAGCGCATGAATGCTGGCTTTGTGTGTCGCTGCGCCTCTCTGTGCAAATGTGGGTTATTGCCTGGTAACAATTTAACCAGCGCTCTGTTAAACGTCCCGTTTCCACATGAGCTTACAGTAACACACACTCATTTCTAGAAGCTTCACGTTTGCTGGAGTGAACACGAGTGAAGAGAAGCGGTGCGTGTCTTTGTGTTTGTGTTAATCGGTCGGGCAGCTGTGTCCATGAACGCGTCGTGAGCACTCCTTCTCTTTCCTCGTCCTCTACGCTGTTATTGTGAAAGGCTCTGGAGTCTGAAACTCTTGTTTGGTTGGAGTTCACTTCTACATGTGTTTCACAATAGGATCCGTGATGTTTCTGTTGCCACAGACTTGGCCGACCTCGCTAGCGGCCCGCGGCGCGCTGGTTTGGTTTGGCCCGGAGCGTGAGGAGCGTCAGCTTGCGGAGATCACATGACTAATTGATTGGCCCTCGAGGACGCCCTGCTGAATGGAGAGCTGCGCTTCTGCCCTTTTCTGGAGGGGTTTCTATTCACGCTTTTGCTTTAGAGAAGAGTTATGTTCAGAATGAGTTGCTGAGCGCTGGGAATGTGTGTAACGTTGGAGCTCGTGGGTGTGTTCAGTAGCAGAAAGTTCACCCAAAACACACTCGGAAGGAGCGTGTTCCCTCTGCGCTCCGTGTTTTCACAGTGATAAACTTCCCAGGGTCTCTGGGTCTTTCCCACACGGAGCCGGAGCTGTGTTCTCGTCATGTGTGTCTCTCTGAAGCGCCGTCTCTATAATTTGCACCAGAGGAAAGTCATTAGCGTGTCAGAAAACAGGTCTTCTGCACGAGAACGATGCCTGCGGCTCACATTCCTTCAGAGAGGAATCTGAAGTCTGTCGTACAAATCCTACAAAAAGAAAAATCCTAAAAATGTGATAAATGTAAACAAATAAAAGTCTGATTCCCGTCTGTATGAGTTAGCCATTGCTCTGTTTTGCACATTAATGTGAATGTGTCTCAGAGGATGATGATGATGACAGGAGCTGCTTTATTCTGATGTCTGTGGTTCGGAGGAAGTGTGGCGCTCCGCTGATTGCTCTGTGAACTTGGAGTCACGTATCCGCCGGCTGAAGTCAGTCTCGCCCTCCAGATAGAGCTTATCTCTGTCCGAGCGTCCCGTGAGTGAGGAGATATCACACGCTTCAGACCGAACCTTCACATCAGCCGTGTTTAATGCCAACGCACTACTTTTATGCACCTTTTGTTTGAATTGTTTTTGTGCTTTTGTGTATTATGAGTTAATATAAAATGATAATCAAATTAATAGCTGGCCGAATGTGTTCCTTCATATTCTAACACGTTGCACGGTTTTATCAGTCGATCTTTGATCTGTTTTCGTCATGTTTCTAGTGTTGAGCGCTGGATGTGTGTGTGGCTCTGCGTGCGATGTATTCATGTCAGGGAGCAGTTATTGAGTCGAACACACCCCTATCTTCTGTTTATCATCAGCTCTGAGATGTCCTCCTGTCAGATGCATGAGTCTGGAGATCAGTGTTCAGCTCTAAACGCACATCTGGCTCCCATCAGCGGATCTAGAACCACGGTTCCTCCAGCTGTGTGTTTGATAACCGAGAGGTCACACTTATTTTCGGCTGGATCACATGACCTCGGCTCTGGTCTCCAGTGGTTTCTAGTAGTTTATAATGCTTTTATTCATGCACCCGGCTCGGCTTACGTTAGGGATATTTTCCTTGTTTTTAAAGTCATAATGTCATTAAGCTTCTCGATGTCATGCAAATGTTACAAATATCTGAATTTCTCGCTCAAAGATGGCAGTGCAGTTTTGTAATTCATGAAGATTATATGTTCCCTGAAGGGGATTTCAAAGCGTTTCTGCTTCACCCAGAGATGTTTGTGTCCTGTTCTCTGTGCAGACTGAAGAGCGATACTGATGTGAGATCGGATCGGATCAATGATGAGCTCCTCTCCATCGGTCCTGCACTGGGATGGTCTGTGGCAAACATGTGTGTAGCTGTGCTGATTATTCACACTAAAACCCTGGAGAAGAAGCCCGTCGATGATGTAGCCTCCACCGAGTCTGTGCAGCTGGTAAGACCTCGCGTCGTCAGGTGTCGTGCATTATTAACTCCCTAATTATCAGTGTCCAAGACCCAGATCCAAACACATTCTGAGTAATCAGATCCATCACACACACATTTTTGTCTTCTCAGGTTCTGAGGAGCCTGATGCAGGACGGTTAACTGTTAGAATGCAGTTATACGAGCCTTAAATTCAAGATATGAGGGCAAAAAATAAATCACCCTCTTATACTTATATCATATGATAAAGTTAAAAAATATTGCACCAGCGAGAGTTCTGCTATTCCCGATGTCTGCACCACTGCAATTAATACAAGAAGTTCTTATGGTCTTACATTTTAGATCAAATTTGGTTTGTTTTACTCATTTTCACAAACACAAGTAGTTCAGTCAAAGCTTTATCAGATCTGTGAATAAATCCACCTCTGAACAAATGATTCAGTGACTCATAAAGAGAGTCACTTGCTTTGTTTCTGAATGAATCATCCATTTGAACGAATCGCTTGAATGAATGACTAAATGACTCACTCATAAAGATTCATATCTGGAGTATTGATTCAATTGTATCACCCATTAATATCTGTTTATCATCACTAATTATGCAATAGTGAATCTTCTTTCTAAAGCTATTTTCTGTAATGTTTACTAAATATGTTATTAATTAGAGCATTCATATAGTTAATTAGATTAAACATTTGAATAGTAATTGTATGACTTGTAGTAACCCAGAAATGAGTGTATGTTCTGTACCGACTCCTGTGGTTGTGAAGGCTTTGTTTGTCGTGTTTGAGTCGATGATGTCACACGTGCGCTCGAGCGAGCTTTAGTTGTGGTTTACATGATGTGCACTAGTCAGAAGGCACTCGGAGGGGTTTCCTGTCGCCCGTGTGCTGGTGGTGCATCTGATCCATCTGTGTGTTTCCACAGCATGAGCCGCCGACCATGAGCCAAGGGACGGCCCTCTTCTCCTTTGGAATCATGGGTAAGTGCAAAATACACCACGATCACACATCTTTCTGTTCTGCATCTGCCCCTTCACTGATTGGATCAGCGCATCTTCAGCTCCATGAGAGATTGAAATAGAAAGTGTGCTGCCCTCAACATCTGCTGCTTTAGCGTCAGGCACAGGTGCGAGCGTCTCTGAGCTGAGGGGCACGGATGAGCCAGCTCGTGTGTGTTCTGAGACTGTCTCCAGAACCACTCCTCTCAGAAAACAGCTGCTCTTCATATTTATTATCAAAAACAGTGGCAAGCAATACATTAACAATACATTAGAAACTATTTGCTCTGATTTATTGTGTTGGTTTCATCTTGTTCCTCTGTGCAGTCGCTCAGGACAGGTAATGTGTGATGTAATCTTGTTAAAACTAATGTCAGAAAATTGGTATCAAAGAAAATTACTGTTCATGAACCGTATCAAAGTGGAGGTATCACTATATTTTTGAACGATACCCAGTTACACATGCTACAGTATGTGTAGTAGAGCAAACTTAAGATTTAGATTGAGTAATTTTGAGTGTGAGTATAGAATATGTGGTACAGATTGAGAATGTAATATTGAGTGTGAGTATGTAGTATAGAGTGGAAGTATAAAGAGTAGTAAAGAGTGTGAGTATTGAATATGTAATAGAGAGTGTGAGTACTGAGTATGTAGTATAGAGTAGAACTATAAAGAGTACAGTAGTATAGAGTGTGAGTATAGATAAACAATGTAGTGTGAGTGTTTTGTATGTAGTATATTGTGTGAGTATGTAGTATAGATGAGTATTAGAGTGTAGTATAGAGTGTGAGTATTGAGCATGTAATACAGAGTGGAAGTATAAAGAGTGTAGTATAGATTAAGAATGTAGAGTGTGAGTATTTTGTATGTAGTATAGATGAGTATTAGAGTGTAGTATGTCATGTTTGTCAGGTCTCATCATGAGTAACTCCATGATTTATCGCTCCGCTGGCGAGGTGTTTTCTGACAGTAGTTGCTCAGAGGTCTCATGGGGTGCGAGGGATTCATGTTAAGAGCGAGTAACCAAAACACTCTCAACACACAGATGTTCAGCCTCTGGCAGCCTGCCACCAATCAGACGGCTCTATTTCTGGCTCTTTGTTTTCTCAGACACAGCTGTGTTGCTTGTGAATGTCCACAGGCTCTTCCTGTGAGCTCGGCCCTCCTGCTTCTCTTTTGTTCTCCTCTGTTGTGTTAAAGAAACTCTTAGGCTGGAGGTCAGTACGTTTACTGAGGGCTGAGCATAATATATCTGCTCACAGACTGATGCTGCTTTACAACGCTTCTGTGTGTATCTGTGTAAGAGAGTGAAGCGATGATCACTGTAGCCAATCACAGACATATCTGTCGAGCACATGAACACAACGGCCAATCAGAGCTGTTTGAGAATCCACTCCGAGATGAAATGCTGGTATCGTCACACTTTTAAAATCTCAGTACGGACATGAGAACTGTAGTTTGGTGCATGTTGATCTCAGACTGTGGTGAAAGGAAGGCAGGGTGTATGTGGAGCTGCTGGTGTGTAATTGAACACACTGCTGCGCTTCGCTCTGAAACACATCGCATGTTTTCCAGCTGTGTTATTGTGTTATTGTGCTTCCTCGTGTCAGATTCTCACCGCAGCTGTTGTGTTGTAGAGTC
The DNA here is from genome assembly GCF_003368295.1 of Carassius auratus. Taxonomy (NCBI): domain Eukaryota; kingdom Metazoa; phylum Chordata; class Actinopteri; order Cypriniformes; family Cyprinidae; genus Carassius; species Carassius auratus. The sequence goes on along the minus strand of NC_039279.1, from coordinate 2,840,463 downwards.
TGGACGCTGGCCGGAGGTGGCTGGAGTGTGTGGTGTCCAGCAGCGGCCCGTGGGCTCCAGTCTGGAGAGTCTGTGGGACAGTGTGAGAGAGACGTGTTCTGCTCGTGAGGCGGGTGCCGCCGGTGGCATCAGCGGTCTGCTGCGTGACCTGAGTCTGAGCGAAGCGTCTCCGGCCAGCGCCGCGCCGCCCAGTAAACGCCAGTGTCGCTCGCTGTCCTGCTCGGATGAGCTCGGCTGTCGCTCCTCGTGGCGGCCGCAGGGATCACGCGTCTGGACGTCCGTGGAGAAGCGCCGCTGCCACAGTGGAGGAAGTGTTCAGCGCGGGTGTCTTTGCTCCGTCTGGGTTTCCCACAATGCAGCGCAGCTCCAGCTTCAGCCTGCCCACACGCATCGATCCGACGGAGACCTTCAGCCACGGCTTCCCTTTCGCTGCCTTCTCCGCATCCCCGCAGACGCCTCAGGCTCTCTACCTCTCACACGAGCAGATCTGCCCCACCGAGTCCAGCTCGCCCGACTCCACGCCCGAGCTGGAGCGCCGCCACAGTCAGGGCCTCGCCCGCAGCCAATCACAGCCCTGCGTCCACAACGACAAGAAGACCGGCGTGAAGCGCAGGAGACCGGCCGACTCTCACAAACACAGGCCTTCACTGGACCTGCTCAAGATGACACAGGTGTGTGTGTGTGTGTGTGTGTGTGTGTGTGAGAGAGAGAGTGTGTGTGTGTGTGAGAGAGAGAGAGAGAGAGAGAGAGTGTGTGTGTGTGTGTGAGAGAGAGAGAGAGAGAGAGAGAGAGCGAGAGTGTGTGTGTGTGTGTGAGAGAGAGAGAGAGAGAGTGTGTGTGTGTGTGTGTGTGTGTGTGTGTGTGTGTACCTGGTATTTAGTACAAGGATAGTAATACCAGTAAATTTTGACCTTGTGGGGATTTTTATTTTTTTTTTGGTTCCTCTGAGGAAGCAAGCTTCTAAATCCTAGAGAATGTAGTTTTTTGAAGAAGTAAAACTGGCTGTAGTTTTCTGTGAGGGGCAGGTTTAGGGTAAGGGAATAGAAGATGCAGTTTGGACGGTTGAAACCTCATTCCTTCTATGAAATGAACCCATAAACCTGGAGACCTGTGTTTGTTGATTGGTTACTGAGATCACTGGGATGGTAATGGTTTCTGTTAGAGGAGGCTCATATACCACAGCATCACAGAGCTAACAACTAACCCTTCAAACAAAAAAAACAACTGATTTACAGGACAAGATAACTATTATTACACAATCAAAAGAAACTGATGTCTAGGGGGAAACACACGCGTGTGTGGAAGCTAAAGGTGCAAATACTCCAACACTAATAAATCAATAAAGCAAAGAAATATTAGGGGAAAATGTGTAAGAGAGAAAAATGAAGAGAGAGCGTATCTTTTCTACTGACACCATCAGAGGTTTAATTACTAATGTCAGGGTCAGAGGTCATCTGATCAACACACGCTTTCTGGGAATAAGAACTCAACCATTACATGAACACAACCTTCTCTCTGTGTGTGTGTGTGTGTGTGTGTTTATCTATCGTTTGCAGTAGCCACACACACACACAATGTTGATGATTGTGTCAGTGGAAAAACGGCTCCATTTACAAACCAAATATTCTGTTTCTATGGTAACGAGGCCTGACCGCTGATGTAATAAGAGCTGGTCAGTTAGTTGTCATTAGTGAAATATCAGACATGTGATTGGCCAATCAACAGATGTTTTTAACTTCAACCCATCACTTCTGGCTAAAAGAGGAGTCTATAATCATAATAACAGTTCCTCCAGTGAAAGAGTGTTCTGGTCTGAATCAGGAGAGAAATCTGCACAGATCAAGCAGCGTTTAAACAGATCTAAACTAATCTGTGAGAGACAACAGCAGATGCACTTTTTCTCTGGAGGAAGTGTTATTATGGATTATAGACTCATCTTTTAGCCAGAAGTTTGATGTTGATGTCATTTCTGCTCTTTGGTCTCCATTAAACGCTGTCTTGGTTGAGTTTGAGGAACAGTAACTCGCTGCTGCTGATGTCACGTGTGTGTGTGTGTGTGTGTGTGTTTCCAACAGAAGCTGCAGGACTTTCACAGTCTCAGCTGTCCAGGATTCGCTGGAGAAGAGCAGACACTCCACGATGAAGGTGACGTCACGCCCGACCAGCACCAGACCAAAGAGGACATCATCATCCACCAATCAGAGGCCAGCTGGCCAGCGGGGCAGAGCAACGGGAAGGAGCGTGAGTTTCTGTGGGCGGGGCTCTGCAGCCGGAGGGGGCGGGACTCATTCCAGCTGGACGGAGAACTGGACATCGAGCAGATCGAGAGGAACTGAGATGATTCCCAGCATTCCCGTTGGATTATTATGGACGAGCGCTTCAGGAAGTGAACGCAGGACACATGTAAACGACTCAGGGTGAAGCACACGGAGGACGTCACGCATCGGAGCGTGAGCCGAGCTCTGTGTGCCGCGTGACAACACGCGTGTTTAGACTAGCAGGAGACGACGTGAAATACACTCGTGCTCTGACTCTCTCTCTCTCTCACACACACTCTCACTCACACACACACACACACACACACACACACTCTAACTCTCACACACACACACACACTCTCTCTCTCACACACACACACGCGCACACACACACACACTCACACACGCGCGCACACACACACACACGCTAAAGGGCTTCAGATGTGTAACCGTAGTAATGTCAGGTAATGGAGTTCCTCACTGGTGATAAAAGCTATTAGATCTATTTTTGTCTTTTTACGTTGAATAACTACAGAAGAACATGTTCTTATTTCTCTATGAAGCGTTGTCTCGTGAGTGATGGGAATAAATCTCATTCCATAGTGAAGATCTCTACTGAAGATGATGATTTGAATCACTGGATTATATTACTGTGCTTGATTATCATGAAAATAATAATAATAATAATGATAATGTAGATCTCAACTCGCTTTTATGCAGAGTTTCTTTTCTGCTGTTTGATACTGTGGAGAAATATGATCCATATGACCATGAGAGGATCTTTAAAAAACACACACACACACTCACACACACACACTCTGAGAGGGCAGCCATTTCCTGTTGAGATGAGAGCACTTCCTCTGAGAGTGTCTCACTGAGGTTCTGTAGACCGGTATGAGGATCACATGACATCACACAATCCTCTTTAGTAAGATTTAATTAGAGAAACGAGATGTACAAACCAGTAAGATCCTAATGCAGCGCAGTGAGCCACTCTGATCTCAACAGGAAATACAGATCAAACACACAGGAAGTTAATTCCTCACATTGTATTTAACAAGGTCTCGGTCTTTTGTTGTATAGTGTGTCTGACCAAACGTGTGTGTGTGTGTGTGTGTTTGTGAGAATGCCGTCTGGTTACTCCTCATTTCCTGTCCAGCAGGATGTGTGTCCATATGTCCAGTCACAACATCATTCCCAGATGTCCAGTAGTTTTCATCGCTGGACTGTTATTGTAGACCTGAGCTTCTCGTCCAGATGAAGTCCAGCCCTGATGAACGACTGTATGACTCTAACAGCAGCTTGTTACACCGAGGGGTTAACAGTGGTCTTGATGTTCAGATGAGCAGATATAACAGTGCACGAGCCTGAAGAGTCAGAGACTGGATGTGTGTCCTCGACCTCTGCTCCAGATCTCCCTGAAGCAGGGCCGGCCCGAGGCATAGGCAAATGCTAAGGGCGTCACTCATCCATAGGGGCACCAGAATGAGTGAACGAGTGAATTTTTTTTTTTTTACATATATGTTTTTTTATAATAGGCTACTATTTAAAAACCATTAATTCGAAATACTACCAAATAAAGCAAAAAAAAAAAAAAAAAAGTCCGGCTCTTCAATCTTCCCCCGCCCATCGAGTGCTTGAAGTGCGTCAGAAACAGAGCGCGCGCACGATCAGTTGGTAATCTGTTGTGTCGCGTGCCCGACGCCGCATCCAATGTAGACAGCACTGCTTCTGTTAACACACAGCTCGTAGAAACGGGCCTGGCAGCTCGCGCCAGTTCTAGACACGGGGAAAGTTTCCTGATTGTGACGCAAAGCCGAATTTACATATCACATTATAAATGAGCATAGTCTGCGATAGATACAGTGCCAAAAAGAAGAGAAGAGGATAAAGACAGAAGTAAAGAGATGTAGTGAAAGAACAATTTATTGCATAGGAGTAAGAAGATACTATAATTTCATGGCAGTTATTTTTACCTTAAACTTAATGTTAGCACTTGTTCTGAGTCCCCAGACTGTGATTTTGTACAATCATGTCAGTTTTAAGACACATTTTTTTATTATCACTTTTTTATTAATGTTTTACTCTACAGTCGTGCAGTTTTGGGGGGATACAGTACAGGAAACATTACTATTTTTAATGTTTTTGAAATAAGTTTCTTCTGCTCATCAAGCCTGCATTTATTTGATCAAAAATACAGAAAAAATGTAATATTGTGATATATTATTATAATTAAAAATAATTTGTTTTCAATTTATTATACTTTAAATTATCATTTATTTCTGTGATGCAAAGCTGAATTTTCAGCATCATTACTCCATTCTTCAGTGTCACATGTGACATCCAGTCTATCACATGATCCTTTAGATTCAGCAAACATCACCTCTGCCTCCAGATGACCGCTTCTTCATCAGTGCATCTGTTATTGATCATGGTCAATGTGAATATTAGGAGGAAATACACAACAAGACTATTTAGTAAAACTTAATTTAAAACCTTTGTATATAAAGTAGTTTAGATGCACAGATTCTGCCCTGTAATGCAGCGTGTAATGCGTGTGTGATCTCGTGACAGTAACCAGGGTGATCAGAATCATCTAGTCATTGTTACACTTTTAGGAAGTGCATTGCATTAAAACACAAAATACTATGCATTTAAAACTGGATATATTTATTTATGCAAAGATACAACACACACAACACTATCGTGTTCATTATGAATATCTAAAGCATCGTAGATAAAGGTGTTCATGCCGATTGTACAGTATGTGATCAATCACGAGGACCGTGTCCTGGTCGCTCATCGGTCAGTGATCGGTCAGTGTGGCTCTCACGCTGCAGAATTACTGTGAGGTCAAAGGTCAACCAAAGCCTGCCCCATCACAGGCTGATGTCAGTGAGCTGCATGATGTCTCAGATGACCGTCACTGGACCTTAAAGAGCGACATCAGATCTGATTAACCCTTGCTGCTCTCAGCTACAGTGAACCACCTGAGGTCTGATGTTTGCAGCGAGCGTCTCGTCGCAGATCAACAGGAAAGACAGGCTCATGTACAGTGGGCGGCTGAACTACAGAAAATCAACTGAATTCAGAGGAAACAGGTTTGTTCTCTGACGTCACTGGAAGGAGATCCTAATAATGTGTTACTCTGCCCTCTAACACACATCCTGCACAGACACACTGAGATCAGCTGCTCTCCAACAGCAGCACTGCATGCTGGGAGACTCACATGATTCAGCCAATCACAGCTCAGCGTTGTAGATGTGTAAACACTCTATATGAATCTTTTACGTGAAGATTATATGACCGGAGGAAGGGGCGGGACTTATAGAGGGTTCAAATGCTACTGATTGGGGGAGGAGCTCTGGGGGGGTCATGTGACTGGATAGAGTGTGACGTCACATCATCATCATTTTGGCTGACTGAAAACAATTGTACACTAACCTTAGAAAATATAACCTGTGGTAACTGTGGTTTATATCTGTTTCTTTAGTTTTTGTAATTCTTGGATTTGATCCAACTCTTGATTTGTTGTTACTTGTTGAAAACTGAGTATTTGTGTCATTTTTTGATTATATTTTGTTCTCAGTGTAAGAACCTGCTGCAGCGCCACCTGCTGCTCACACACCACTCATGAAGGACATTAATGCAGCTCCATTACTATTCCATACTATTAGCCTTCCGATACACACAGACTCACACACACACACACACACACATACACACTATCTCTCTCTCACTCACACACACACACACACACACACACACACACACACACACACACTCTGTGTGAGAGAGCGAGAGTGTGTGTGTGTGTGTTTAATTACACTGACTCCAAGCTTTTGTTCTAATGCATGTATAATGTTACAAAAGCTTTTTATTTCAGATAAATGATGATCTTTGGATCTTTTTATTCATCAAATAATCCTGATTTACTCATCTGTGTTCGACACTGATAATAATCAGAAATGTTTCTTGAGCAGTAAATCATCATATTATTCTGATTTCTGAAGATCATGTGACACTGAAGACTGGAGGAATGATGCTGAAAATACAGCGGAGCATCACAGAAATACATTACACTTTAACACAGATTCACACAGAAAACAGATGATTTACACTAGAATAATATCTCACTGTTTTTGCTGCTCTTGCAAATACAGGTTTGGTGAGCAGAAGACTTCTTGCATAAAAACCTTAAAAATCTTTTGACTGCTAGTATATATTTGTATGTAATAGAGGTTTGTTAAATCTAGGGTATGTGAAGTCATTTTAAGATAAATAAGATTCTGTGCTAATAACATCCTGAAATCAGAACATTAGACCTGCTGGTGAAGAAGTCAGGAACAAAAGGGAGAGATGGAGATATTGAGAAAATGAAGAAAAGGGAAAAAGAACCTTTAATTATTTTCACGGCCCCAGAGTGAGGTTCTAGATCTTTCTATGTTGTACCTTTTGGGGTACAGCAGCTTGACACTGTAGCATTTCTCTTAAAAGGACATCTGTACCTTTTTACCCCAATATGTAAGCCTACAATTTAGTACGTTAAGGGTATGAATTACTGCTCTACTAATAGGCCCCTTTTTTCCTGTGTGGCCTGGATGAGTGTGTGTGTGTGTGTGTGTGTGTGTGTGTGTGTGTGTGTGTGTGTGTGTGTGCAGTACCATCACGCACCAGCAGGTGGAGCCGCAGACAAACATACAGACAATAGACAATAAATGTAAAAATAATTATAACAATATAGTAATAAAATATAGAGAAAAAGAAAATACAGTATATACATATATTTATATATATATATATATATATATATATATATATATATATATATATATATATATATATATATATATATTTTTTTTTTTTTTTTTTTTTTTTTTTTTTTTTTTGTCACATATCATGTAAAGATACAGCAGAAAAGGAGAGAGTAATTCGGCCAGTGGATGTGTACTTCAGATTTTGGCTAATGTAGTGTGTCTACAGAAAGTGTGCATACTATGAACAGTATGGAGTTTGGTAGTATGGTACCATATCAAACCTATTCGATCTGTTGTGTAAGACTCTTGTCAGTACATGGCCAAATTCATATCTTATTATATGTCATTATTATTATGCAACGCAATGAAAGTGTCCTGCAATATTTAATGAATAACTTTATTTTGTAAATCGCTTGCTAACTTCTCACCTCCTCTGTTTCTCCAGATCTGTCCTCATCTCTCTCAGCTATCATACACTGCTGACGCGACTGCGCACGCGCGGCACACTGGCCACAGGGGCTTCTGGGAAATGAAGTCCAGCTGCTAAATGTTGGAAACGCACATAGATGCTGCTATCCAAAAATAAAATAAAATACACAAGGACGTTTTTTCGTATGTTTTCGATTATAATGATGATGATAATAATACTACTAATAATAATATTTCAATTCATAACTCTGCCCAAACTACATTTGAATTAGCATTGAAAATGTATGTTTCAAGCACTGTAAATTGCTTTACTGTCTGCCAAATGAATAAATGATTACTAATTTTAGACAATATCTGGCCAAAATTTTATCAGGGGAGACGAATGACTAGTGTTGCATCACACTTTCAGTCTGTTCCCACACTCAGTCACTTCAGATTAATCAATTACAGTCGCAATAAAACCAATACAGTATTAGGATGTTTCACGTTGATGCTGAAAGTGATTACCATTCACAGCGCTGAAGCCGGTTGCGTCATGACGTAGCGTGACGTGTATGCGTGCACTTGATAATCCGTCTAGACGAGGCAGTGCGAGACACGCGGGAGGAGCAGAACCGATCCGCGCGGACCCGCAGCAGGTAAAACACAACACACACACACACACACACACACACACACATATATAAACCCGCAGACAGACAGACATACGGGTCAGACAGAGACACCGCGCGGTTATTAATAATGCAGTGAGGGCTGATGAATATTCATAAACACGAGTATGTTAATGAGGCGCAGCAGTGAGGAAGATGATGAGGGTTAGACAGATGAAGGTGAAGATGCAGATTCATGAAGGATTCGCTGGGAGTTTATTCAGCGATATTCACCAACGTCATGTTAATATTATTTTCATGTATTTAAATTGTTACTTTATTGGTAAATTCTCTTGACTGCTGTATAACTGTATTCATAAAAAAATGTGTGTGTCTGTGTGTGTGTGCGTGCGTTTATGTCTGTGTGTGTGTGTGTGTGTATGTATGTGTCTGTGTGTGTGTCTGTGAGACTGTGAGTGAGTGAGTGTGTGTGTGTGTGTGTGTGTGTGTGTGTGTGTGTGTGACTGTGTGTGAGAGAGAGAGAGTGAGTCTTTATTTAACCCTTGGCAGGTCATGCAGTGGGCGTGTCGAGGGCAGTGAGTTTTTAGCCAATCACTGCTTTAGGCTAAATTTGATGTGTCATGTGATCATGTGTCTCTATAAATAAGTGACTGTTAGTGGAAAGATTCTAAGGAACCGGTGTAATAATTGATGGCTGTGAGACTGATCTGATATCAGCAGGTGTCTGTGATCTGTCAGGATGAGGATGAGGATGATGAAGATGATGAGGATGATGAGGATGAGCTCTGCGGCTCATTGTGAGCGTCTGAATGAGAAACACAGGCCGGTCTGCTGGTTTCTGTCTGTTCATCAGTTTCTTTCATGAGCTGGTGATCCCGAGCACAGCTCTCTTCATCTGTGTTCATTATTATATAGTTATGCATTTATACAGTCATCATCAAGAAAAATACTGTCACATTTTTCAGCATTGCTGATTCACAATCGTTTTACTTCAATAATATTGGAAGCAGATGATTAAAAGTGATTTTCCTCATAAGGGATTAAATTAGATGGTAAAAAGTGTCTCCATATGAACAGCGTTGATAACTAATAGAGTGATGTCACTTCATGAATTATTCATAAAACATCAGAAACTTGAATCCAGAAATTGAATCCATTTTGTAAATCTTTTAGTAAATGTTATTTCTTTGATGAAATCCTACAGTTTTATTTACATTTACATTTATTCATTTAGCAGATGCTTTTATCCAAAGCGACTTACAGATGAAGACAGTGGAAGCGATCAAAAACAACAAAAAGAGCAATGATATATAAGTGCTATAACAAGTCTCAGTTAGGTTAACACAGTACACGTAGCATGGGATTTTAACTAATATAATAAATAAAAAGAATAGAGCAAGCTAGTTAGAGGTCTTTACACGTACACACACACATACATATACATATTTATTCATCTAATACAATATCGGTCTAACTTGAACAAATTATGACAGAAATATATTGCACAGTTCTTAAGTTATAATAACAATAATAATACATTTTATTAAATCATTATTTCATAGCAGCTGCCGTTACCCCGGTAACCCTGTAAACAAAGCAGCTTGTAAACAAGTATGTGTTAAGCATGTAAACCTACAGGAAGGTGCAGTCATGCAACAAACTAAATCTGTGAGAAGTCTTCAGAGTATTTGAACTAAAGATGCGAGTGAAGTCTAAATGATGTTTGTCGTGTGAACAGTCATGAACAGCATGAAGAGTCTGATGAGAGGCGTGCCGCCCGTCCTGAGCCGTGCAGTGCATTCTGGGACACGCACGTCCTCCGCGGCGTCCAGAGCCAAACCAGCAGAGCGTCAGCTGACACCAGAAGAGGTTTACGCTCGAGAGGATCGATACGGCGCTCACAACTATCACCCGCTGCCCGTGGCCCTGGAGCGAGGAGAAGGTAGGCCATGCATGATTCTGAATTACAAGATATAAACTCAGAATTCAGAGGAAGGTCAGAATTATGAGAATATATGAGATTTGACTTGTTTCCTCACACTTGTGTAAAGACTCGGTGTGTGTGTGTGTGTTGCAGGGGTTCACGTGTGGGACGTGGAGGGCCGCAGGTACTTTGACTTCCTGAGTGCGTACAGCGCTGTGAACCAGGGTCACTGTCACCCCAAGATCATCGCGGCGCTGACCGCACAGGCCTCGCGGCTCACGCTCACCTCCAGAGCCTTCTACAACGACGTGCTGGGCGTCTACGAGCAGTACATCACACGCCTGTTCGGATACGATAAAGTGCTGCCCATGAACACAGGTACAGCGGTCAGCACACCGCACACGACTGACCCGACGGTCAGAACAGTGCTCTGATGCTGCTCTTGTGTGTTGAAGGTGTGGAGGGCGGAGAGACGGCCTGTAAACTGGCCCGTAAGTGGGCGTACACGGTCAAGGGCGTCCCGAAATATGAGGCGAAGATCGTGTTTGCAGGTAAGACAGCAGCTCACCGTCAGGAACGATGAGGTTTATTTACAGGAGTTTGATATCATTCAGAAGTCTCTCGTCTGCTCGTCTCCCGCAGCGGGGAATTTCTGGGGTCGCACGATGGCTGCCATCTCCAGCTCGACGGACCCCAGCAGCTTCGAGGGGTTTGGACCCTTCATGCCCGGCTTCGAGCTGATCCCGTACAACGACATCACTGCGCTCCAGGTACTGTGTTCAGATCTGTGTTCATGAGCTCCGTCTGCAGCGCCTCGCACAAGAAATAAAGACTAAACATTAGCACTGTCCCAACGCAAAATACAGTAACAGAAATATTACAGTAGTAACAGTGCTTCTTCTTTTATTTACTAATAGTAATAACCATAAATAAGATATTCAGTAAGTCATCAATGATCTTTGTTAGTATAGTAGCACTGTATGAAAATTATAATTGTGATATAATAATAATAAATATGAACCTGTTTCTGAAATGCTTAGTTCAGCCCAAAATGAAAATGAAAATCAAAGTGTTAGTTAGGAAGGAAATCTGACAGTGTTCTGTCATCAAACATATCTTCATTTGTGTTCTGAAGATGAACAAAAGTCTTCTGGGTGTGGACCGACACGAGGCGGAGTAGTTAATGACTCGGCTGTTATTTTCTGTTGAAATAATCCTGTAACCAGCTCAACTAGTTTCCTCCCGATCATCTGTGTGTGTGTGTGTGTGTGTGTGTGTGTGTGTGTGTGTGTGTGTGTGTGTGTGTGTGCGCAGAAAGCACTTCAGGATCCAAACGTGGCTGCGTTCATGGTGGAGCCGATCCAGGGAGAAGCAGGTGTGATCGTTCCTGACCCTGGTTACCTCACCAAAGTCCGGGAGTTATGTACCAAACATAATGTGAGCAAACACACACACACTCTCTCTCTCTCTCTCTCTCTCTCTCTCTCTCTCTCTCTCTCTCTCTCTCTCACACACACACACACACACATGTTTGTTTTTGTGTAAAGTGTGTTTATCCCATAGGTGTAATGGTTTTTATTCTGTAGAAACTGTATATTCTATGTCCCTTCACCAACCCTACACCTAACCCTAACCCTCACAGGAAACTTTGTGCATTTTTACTTTCTCAAAAAGTAAATTCTGTGTGTGTGTGTGTGTGTGTGCGTCAGGTTCTGTTCATTGCTGATGAGGTGCAGACCGGTCTGGCCCGCACTGGACGGCGTCTGGCTGTGGACCACGAGGCGGTGAGACCAGATCTGGTGATTCTGGGTAAAGCTCTGTCAGGAGGAGTGTATCCGGTGAGTCACACACACACACACACACACTCTATCACACACACACACACGTGCGTTCGCTGATGATCTGTGTGTGTCAGGTCTCTGCTGTTCTGTGTGATGATGAGGTGATGCTGACCATCAAACCTGGAGAACACGGATCCACGTATGGAGGAAACCCTCTGGCCTGCCGCGTCGCCATCGCTGCTCTGGAGGTGTGTGTGAGTGTGTGTGTGTGTGTGTGTGCGTGTCTCTGTGTGTGTGTGTGCTCACGCTCTGGTTCTCCTCAGGTTCTGGAGGAGGAGGGTCTGGCTCAGAATGCGGATCTGATGGGTCAGATTCTTCGCTCTGAGCTCAGGAAGCTTCCGCTGGAGATCGTGAGCGGCGTCCGTGGAAAGGCCTCCTGAACGCCATCATCATCAAAGAGACCAAAGGTCAGAACCAGAACCACCTCAAAACCAGCAGCATTCAGACCAGTCTACAGCTTCAGATCCACATCAGTGTTTCCTCAGGTTCATCTCCACGGCTGCAGTCTTAAAGGAACACTGCACTCTTTTTCCCCTAGAGATTTCAAATCCATTCACCGATCTCTGTGTCTAGCGGTAGCACTTTTAGCTTAGCTTAGCATAGATCATTGAATCTCATTAGACCATTAGCATCTTGCTCAAAAATGACCAAAGAGTTTCTATATTTTAACAATTTAAAACTTGCCTCTTCTGTAGTAACATTGTGTTCTAAGACCGACAGAAAATTCAAAGTTGTGATTTTCTCGGCTGATATTGCTAGAAACTATCCTCTCAGTCTGGTGTAATAATGGAGGAGCTCTCCTGCCGTAGCATGAGTTCAGCAGACGCAGGGATGTTGTTCTCAGGCGCTGCGTAGTGGAGCTGGAAAATGAGCCTGTTTTCAGAAATAGTGTAGTGTTCCTTTAAGTGTAGTAAGGGCTGGGCAGCAGCTGAACACTTCGAGTCGCTCGTCCGGTTAAACAGAGTGATGTTTGATGTGAAGGACGAGCGCTGATGATCTGAGGAACATGAGCGACTAAAAACATCAGCTGTGAGAGATTCAGTCCACGATGTTGTTTGAGCAGGTCACTGTGATCATCGTATGTTTATAATGGAGATCTGTGTTTCTGTGCAGGTGTGTGATCTGGTGTGTGTGTGTGTGTGTGTGTGTGATAATCCGTTTCTAATCCTCTGATCTCACACAGACTATGACGCCTGGAGGGTGTGTCTTCGTCTCCGTGACAACGGTCTGTTGGCCAAGCCCACTCACGGTGACATCATCAGGCTAGCCCCGCCCCTCATTATAAAGGAGGATGAGGTCAGAGAGTGTGTGGACATCATCAGCAGGACCATCCTGTCCTTCTAAACCACTGGAATCCTCTTCATCTTCATCATCGGGGTGGTGTTCACCTCTAATTCTTCAGATTTTAGCCTGTTTGTGTTGTTCTGGTGTATTTCTCATGAGCTGTTAAGATCCGCTCGACGCTCATGGAGACTTTTAGTGCTTTCAGAGTTACGCTTGTTTAGTCTTTATCATTCTCAGCTGAGCTTGAGATTCTGGAATAGTAGTTTCTCTCTGGATGAAGGTCTGTTTTAGTTCTGATGAAGTGTCATAAAGGTTTCTGAAGGCCAACGCTGTGACGTTTACAGTTTCTTTCCTCCAGAGGAAGATGAACGAAGGTCACTGTCACAGTGTTTCAAACATGTTTAAAAACTTGAAGAGAAGTTTTTCTTCCAGTGACGAAAGAAGAGTGCACTTTAACCGCAGTCAAACTGAATTATTCAGTGTCACGTTCTGCTGCACTTATTAATGATTATAATTAACGATGCTTGATATTAATGAGGAATGAAACTTTGTGAAAACAGCATGTCAGAAAGAGTGTGTGTGTAGGAGCGAAGAGTGTTTGTGTTTGCTGTGGAACGGATGAAGTGTGTGTTCACACATCACACAAGGTTTTATTTCTGTTCTTAAATAAACCTTCAGTCAGCTGAGAGACTCTGTGTTTGGTTTACGTCTGATTTAATGAGTTTGAGGTGTTTTTGGTTATGCAGCACATTTTCATTATTTATCATTGATTTAAAATGGTTTCTGTCCACATCAAACCAAAGCATCATCCTCCAGGAAGTGACATCATTTTGGAGGGAAATCAACAGCACAAACATCAGTAAGTTCTGTGGATCTGCTGAATTCTGAGATGTTTTGTGTTCTTCAGTTTGATTTGAAAAGAGCTGCGACTCGGCGTCGAGGAGTAAATGAAGATCTTTATTCTGTTTCTGTGTCGTGTGAATAATCGAGTGATAGTGAATGAATCTGTAGGGTCTGATCTCAACCACAGCAGATTTCAGGAAGCTTTACTAACTATCCAGGAGCAGGTAATCCACTTCACTTCAGATCCTGATCCAGTTTCACACTGCGGCAGATGAATAAATCCGGATTACAGCACTACACATCAAACACTAAATAACTACAGCTAGAACAGAACGGGCTTATTTTAATGTGTATCTGAAGAGACAGAAACAATATAACACATTAATTTCACTTTCTTTAAATCAGAAATAAATAAATACAAGCATTGTTAGATGCTGTGTTAGACTGATTCCTCTCTGATGGTGTAATCTATAATTAAATACAGTCATGACGGCTGAAATTAAATATAATTTTGGTTGATATTGACCATGTTTGGGGGGTTATTTTCTTGGGGCCCTTTTTTACTGAAAGATTAAACCGATGTCCTGCTTCTGTCTGTGCAACAGTTAAACAAATCAGATGCAAAATGTAAATGTCTGCATACACCGCATGATATATGTTGTGTCCTTCCGGGATCAGGAGTTTTTCTGGATCAAAGGAATCCCAACCCTTCCACAAGGTTTAGAGCATCAGCACATGCTGAAGGTTTGATGCAGATCCAGACTAGATCACAAAACCTTTTCAAGATTTGTTCCAGATTTCTTCTGAATAACTGTCTCTGAAGGAGAAACCGGATCAGGATCTGGATCTGAGAAGATCCCGGAGATCTGTAAACACTGGGAGTCATGCTGAACTAGCACACAGCTGCTGATTACTCATGAAGCAAGGATTGATTGATCGATATATTTGATGTTCTGCAGGTTTATTCCTGTAACTGAGTGTGTTTTGATGTAACAGATAGTTTAGCTGCTTCTGTAGCTGTGTTTCCATCAGAATGTGAACCCACTGTAGCCACAGGATGTTTGTCTCTGAACAGGAAATCATGTGACTGAGTAGAGGAAGTAAAATGAGCTCAGTTTCTGGCGGATGCACTGGAACATTCTGGACCTCGAGGTTCTGCTTCATTATATCAAACACAGAGAGTACGATTAATCAATCTCACAACATACAGCACGTCTGTAAACTGTAAAGGAGTGTGAAAACTGATCCGTGTCATCATTTCAGAAGTGAAGGCTTGTCTAACAGAAGGTCAAAGGTCACATGACATTCTACCCGTCTCTTTTGTCACACAGAATCTAGAGTTTATTCTCTGTTCTGGTTCTGAAATCATCTGAATTAAAGTTCACGGTGAATCTGTGTGTGGACAGTATTTCCACTGCATTAGTTGTGTTCCAGCCTCAGAGTCCATCATCTTTACACAAACTTGGATGTAAATCATGGCTGATTGGTGCAGATATCTACTTCTGTTAAGAAATCGTGTCTGATTTTACTTAAATTCAAGATTAAATTAATTTAAATGGTTGCAAAACAGCTTTACAGAAAATTAAGTTTTTGTCAATATATCTAGTAGTAGTTTATCAGTGGTGACTGTCAGTTTATGTGTATATGGAAGAGATGTAATCAAACAGACGAGGAACACTATTAACAGCATTATTATATGATGAAATCAAACTTATAGCAAAATCTGGGAGATATATCACACTGAAACTTCCTGATTCTGCTGATCTCAGAGGCTGGTGTGTTTTATAATGTGATTTATGATATAATCGTTAGGATAGAGATATAAACAGACTGATCAGTGTTCATAAGGAAGGAGGTGAGTGGTATTTTAGTCGTGTTATATTAAGTCTGATTTGATAAATCACTTCTGTGTTATACAACATCATCAGTTTTTCTAATAAGTCCATGCCGTGTCCATAATTTTGCACATTGTTGTGTCTAAGCATTTAATGGTAAGGTTAGTAAATTGTACTGTGTGAAGGTTACATTTACTGATATAAAATGACAGAAAGATTTATTCTGGTTCACGTGCCGTTATTATAGTCGTGCGCTGTGGCCCCGCCCCCTCTGAGAGTTGAGCGATGAGCGCGCGGCAGCGGGGACGCGCACAGCTGATCGTCTCCGAGGAGGAAAGTTTCTCTATCTTCGGATTATGACGGTGAGTGATGGATCGATCGATCGACTGATTGATTTATTGATTGATTGAAGGATACGTGAGCTGGTGTTGATTCTGTGCCTGAAGTTGATGTGAAATACAGTAAATCAGCGGTTTATCAGCAGAAATTAATCTGTTATTTGTTCATTTGAAATCCGAGTTCGATCCGATCAAATCATAAAGTTTAACTTCTTGAAATCATCTTGAATTTATTTAAATCATCACAAAATACTAAATGAATATATGGTCAACCAATAAGCATGTGCTGCTTCTTCCCTGTGAAGTGATGCAGTGTTTAGTGACTCCAGGGCTTTATTTCTGAGTGATTTCTGTCTGTTCTTAGTCATATATATAAAGTTGTTTGCTACGTTTGACGTTTGGGTAAAAAAAAGTCTATAAATTCTCAGTGGATGAGTATATAACTAATGACTAATCTGAAAAAAGTAGAAAACGCTTGGACCGCCAGGGACCGTCTACATTGTGTGTTCTCTTCTACATTTGAAGAAAATTAAAACACAGTATGTTTCTTGTCCTTGTGCTAAATTGTTAAAGAACTATTGAAGATTTCTGAGGCTGAATCTGTCAAATGTCAAAAGCACCCTCTGGAGTGAACAATATAACTTCCGTCTTATCCTCATTCAATTAAAAAAAAATTACTGCCATCCAGGCTTTCATTTCCTCAAGGCAACACAAAAGGGTCACTGTAGAATTTGGATGTTTTTGTTTCAATGGCAGATATAATTATGTATCATCTGCATAACAGTGAAACTAAATATAACCCTTCCTGAAAATGAATCCTAGTGGAAGTATATATAAAGAAAATAGAATAGGCCCCAGAATGGAGCCCTGGGGGACCCCACGTGAGAAACACACAGAACACGCAGAAGGCAAACAAAAAAGCTTCTACCAGACAAATATGATCGAAACCAATCCAACACATAACCTTAATGCGGACACAATGCTCCACACGAGAGATCGAGATGTTATGGTCACCCGAGTCAGAGGCAAGAAGCAGATCATTACAAACTTTCAGTAGGTCTGTCTCTGTGCTGTGTAGGGTTTTAAAACCATACTCACCAGTTAGATCCGAAGCAGAGCAGATGTTTGTCATTTAATACTTCATTTCTTTGTAAAGCACCTTTCATTTCGAGACTAAAGCTGTTCTGGAAATGTCAGATCATCAGGGTTGCATGTTTTCTAGAGGACGTCAGTCTGATGGTATGTGTCTGCGGTTCATACGCTGCTTTAATAACACATGCAGAGTCTCTGTTGAGTCCAGCGGAGCGAAGGGTGAAATCCTGATTCATGGTCTGGTGTCTTTTCTTCTCTTTTACTGCTCTTTTCTGATTGATTCTGTACCAGCTGTGATGAAACTCCTTCTTACCATGATTTACCATCTTTACACTTCGTGCGCCTCGTGCAGAAGAGCAGGAAAGTCAATGCCGTGAGATCTGGTCGTGTTCGACTCTTCTGTGCTTCAGTATCTCTGGCTGATATCTGTGCTGCTGTGATGAAGACGTGAATCTGAATCCTGTGAATCTTCAGATGAATGGTGTTGAGTTCGGTGTGAATCGTCGCTTCATCACAGACGCTTGGGTCGATGTTTTCTGTCTGTGTTTGTTAGTATGAGCTTCATCATCATCATCATCTTCACTGCGGCTGCTGAATAAACCATCAGCAGTGACGAGAGCCGTTTAACCCTCATCAATAGTTCATGAGCTCTTCACGTCTGTTTCAGCTGTGTACAGTAGAACTGAATTCACTCTGGGATCCGCATCACTTCCTGTTCCTGTTGAAATCTCTGGTCATTTCCTGTTGGATTTCCATGTAAACAGACATTCAGAGCAGCCAGATACAGATGTATAATGTTGATCTCTTCTACAGAGTCAAGACGAAATGCTTTTGCAGCCCATAATGTGATCTTCATCTGTAGTGTTGTTATTCTGTTACTGCAGTCTGAATCATCTGATTATCAGTTAGTCATCATAATAACAGCTGTGTGTGTGTGTGTGTGTGTGTGTGTGTGTCTGTGTGTGTGTGTGTGTGAGTGTGTGTGTGTGTGTGTCAGTAGTGTGTGTGTGTGTGTGTGTGTGAGTGTGTGTGTGTGTGTGTGTGTGTGTCGGTAGTGTGTGTGTCAGTAGTGTGTGTGTGTGTGTGTGTGTGTGTGTGCGTGTGTGTGCGTGAAGCGTCTCTGTCTGGAGTGAGGGACTCGTACAGGATCTGTTTCTGATATCATGATGGTGAATCTGGTTGTGTATGGTTTATTAAACTGCTTTACTGTGCTTCTGTTCTTCTGTGGAGTATCAGTCTGGTGTCACTGACGGAGTCTCTGTGGTTCTCAGTTCAGTTCCTGTGACGTGTTCCAGATCTCGAGGTTCTGTTTCTGTCATGATCAGTGAGTTTGAGTCCAGCGCTGTCCACCTGAAGGTAAACACATGCTCATAAAAATAGATATTTCATAATAAGTTAATGCATTTCTTTTTATAGTGAAATTGTAGTAGTTATATTTGAGTTTCCTCACTTGTAAGAGTTAAACCCTCAAGCTTTTATTATGTCAGAACACACTGTGTTAGATGTGATGATGTTTATTAATGTGTGTGCAGAAGGTTGATCATGAAACACAGCGCAGGTCTGCATCATGCATCTGGTGCTCGAAAGTCTGCGGCTTCATCCTCCTCCTCGTCTTCATCACGGCGTCTTACATGCTGTCCTGCAAGAGGAAGACTCTGCTCTTCGATCCATATCTGATGGAGGAGGACCTGAGTGAAGACGCCCTCAGAGACGTGGTGCAGAGCATCTCAGCAAAAGTGAAGTTCAGAGCCAGACGTGTTCCTGCCGTCAGCGAGCTGATCATCCTCGAGGAACATGTGAGTTCAGCGTCTCCAGCTACAGACAGCATTAAGATGATTTTAACTCAAATACATAGAGTCTATAATCTATAATAACACTTCCTCCAGTGAAGAAGTCTCTCACATCAAAATCCAGACACGTATTAGTTTAGAGCTGTTTAAACACTGCTTGATCTGGACACTTTTTCACTGGAGGAAGTGTTTTTATAGATTATGGAATATTTCTAATATTTCTATTATGATTAGTGTAGTATTTAAGGTTAATATGCGGAAAAGGATTTAAATTCCAATGCAAAGAGGCAAATTAGAGTTTTTATGTGGTCGGAAAAAATGTATTTTTATTTGTAAACTCTCTTTAATTAATAGACATATATCTGTTAGTCGAGTTTCTCTAAATGCTATTGCAGGTCAGACCTGCTTACTTATTGTTAAGATTTGCATTTGAATAAATATTTAGACATGATTAAACACTAGATTTTTTTTATGTGAAATTCAAAAAGTGAATAACTGGCCAATCAGAGGGGTTCAGATGAGTCATCGCTGAAACACCGGAGTGTTGTTGAGAGAGCGTTGACTGAATTCTGCTCTCTCTTGAATTCTCTCCTCATGCACAACAATAGAATCTGTTTTGACGAGTGTATTATGTGTTTCTGAGTCGGAGTGACGTCTCTTCTGTGTCTGCAGATGTTCTCTGTGGCTCCGAAGCGCTTTCTGCCGGACGTTAAGAACCCCTGCTGGTTCCAGGAGCTGCGTGGAGACGTGAGCGTGGATCCGTACGGGTCAAACCTGTTCGGACGCTCCTTCAGACCCATACAGCACATCTTTGAGCAGCTGAGCGTCTCCTTCAGACAGCTGGTAACACGGCATGAGGGGAAACTGCAGCGGCTGCGCTGTCTGCCCTACTTCTACATCATCGGCCAGCCCAAGTGTGGCACGACGGACCTGTACGAGCGCCTGAGGCTTCACCCGGACGTCCGGCTCACACAGCCCAAAGAGCCACACTGGTGGAGCAGGAAGAGGCTCGGTGCGCTTCCTGTGTGTCTCACGCGTCATCTCACTGTCATTACACTAAAGAAACAGACCAGAACTGGGTCTAAACCAGTGAAAACAAGAAGCGTCTGAACTGAAACACACAGATAAAGTCGCCCTGAGAGTAATTCACTCCCATAATGCAATTAATTTATAATTATGAAAAGAGATATTTATACCAGGTCTAGAAAATATTTCCAGATCCAATCTAACATTGACACAGATTTATAAATGTCTGTATACTGACACTGTATCAACAAGATGCATTGTGGGTAAAGTATATATAACTGTCCAGTGCTCAGCGTTCTTTGTCTTGGTGTCTGCTTGAGTGTGTTGTATGTTGTCCTGTTGATGCTCATAAATGTGCTGGATGTGTGTGTGTGTGTGTGCAGGAGTCTTTCAATATGGTGGACGTCCTCACACACGTTTCCCGCTGGACCATTATCTGGACCTGTTTGACCCGGTGACCCTTCAGATACAGCAAAGCCTTCTGGGAAACTCCAGCAGCAACATCATCACTGGTACCGTCCTCACGCCTGCGCTTCACAGAATAACACACTCTACAGTAATTAGATGTAAATATTCATGTCTGGGCTGACTCTTAATTTATCAGTCATTTAATCAGTTACTTAAAAAATGAATAACATGCAGTGGTTGCATCTAGTGTTTTAATACTAACGATTAATACACAGTGTAATACAGTGTGTTTGGAGCGTGTACACACTGTTCTGAAGGAAAAGTTCGGTCCTAGATGGAAAAAACTCATCATCCTCTCTGAATAGCATCATTAAAGCATGGCTTCATTTCCATGTTAAATGTGTGTGTGTGTGTGTGTGTGTTTGATTGACAGGTGAGGCCAGCGCTTCCACTATGTGGGACAACAACGCCTGGCTGTATCTCCATGGCAACAGCAGAGGGGCGGAGCCTCCGGCACTCGTCCAGGACTTCATTCACGCGCTGCAGCCGGACGCACGATTCATCGCCATCCTCAGAGACCCCGTGGAGAGGTCAGAGGTCACCACACGCCCTTAACCCTAACTCAAACCACAGAACATTTACGTAAAAAATATAAAAACCTTAATATTTACTTCATCTGGTCAACATTTTTAAGTACTAAAATAACTAAACTAAAATATATCTAGACATTCAGTGCTGATCTAGTGACAGCATGTGTGTGTGTGTGCGTGTGCGCGTGTGTGTGTGTGTGTGTGTGCGTGTGTGGTGTTTCTCTTCAGGCTGTATTCAGATTATTTGTACTTCGGCACGAGTGATAAATCAGCGCTGGACTTCCATCAGAAGGTGTGTGAGTCTCTGTGGATGTTCGAGGACTGTCTGCGCGACGCTGGGCTCAGAGCGTGTGTGTACAACAACACACTGAACAACGCCATGAGCGTGAGTGACCTCTGACCTCTGTGTTCAGCAGGGCCACCGATCTCTTCATTTACATATATTACAGGTTGGAAACATAAATAAAAACAACAATAAAGATGAACAATAAACACAAATACTTTGACTTTCTGACACCACTGGAGACACCAGCTCTGTTCTGATTGGTTGATTATGTCACATTTTCACTGTGTGTGTGTGTGTGTGTGTGTGTGTGCAGGTGCGTCTGCAGGTGGGCCTGTATGTGGTGTTTCTTCTGGACTGGCTGTCAGTGTTCAGCCGTGATCAGCTCTTAGTTTTGCGTTTGGAGGATCACGCTTTAAACCCGGAGCTCAGCATGAGCAGGATCTTTCACTTCCTGCGCTTAGGTCAGTCCTGATGACCAGTCCAGTCCTGTTCATGTTCATGCTGTGAGCAGCAGGGGGCGCCAGAGCCCCATCATCATCATCATCATCATCATGATCTGAGTAGTGTTGTTATGTAGAACATGCAGATCACAATATGTCATGTGTATTTAGAAAATAACTAAAGAGACAATACATGTGAATCAAATATGATCTTGGTAACACTTTATATATAATGCATTATGAAAGTAGTTTTAATGCATTAATTGCTCCTTGTAATGCACTTTATAATTCATCATATGATCTCATGAATAATTATCACCACAGTTATGGTACTTATATATATATATATATTATATATATACTCATATATTCATTGTTACACCTTTGGAACGTATGATGCATTTAAACACATGACAAAATATTAGAATGCATTTTAACTTTACAGTTATTTCTGAAAACACAGAATGCATTGCTTTATTTGAAGAGTGTTGGAGATGTGTCTGACTGTGATCTGTGTGGATCAACTCTTGCAGGAGCGCTGTCTGATCAGAAACAGAGACAGATCAGCAAGCGTCCCGCGTCAAACACCAGACGTGCGTCCGACAGAGACCTCGGGCCGATGCGTGCGGACACACGAGAGCTGCTCTCACTGTTCTACTCTCCGTTCAATCAGAGACTGGCCCAGGTTCTGCAGGACGAGTCCTTCACGTGGGACGCTCGCTCTGAACACGCCTGACCCGTGACAGAGGAACACACAGAGTCTTTAGTGTTTGAATCACTGACACCTGCTCAGATCCGTCCAGATTCAACTTCCTGCCATCATTATGATCTGTGACACTAACGAGACTAGATTAAACACTGCTGATACAGCAGACGTGGAAGAATCCGGCTTTTATGTGTACTTTTAAATGGATAGTTCACCCAAAAAACACTAAAGAAGATATTGTGGAAAAACTGGAAACTGAATAACTTTGGACCGTGTTGACTTTGACTGTATGGATGAAAACACAACAGTATTTAATGAGTTCACACTTACATGTAATAAACAGAGTAAAGGATGTGTGCAGTGCTGGGAGTAACACATTACACGTAACACAAGTTACATCATCAGATTACGTTTTTCAAGTTACTAGTAAAGTAGCGCATTTTTCATTTACAAGAAAATATCTGAGTACTTTTTCAAAAAAATTATGCCAGTTACTTTGTTTTCCATTTATTGACTGATAAGTCAAATGCTAAACTTGCTACAAACATGTTAACGACATGCTAACATGCAAATCATTTTATAAACATGCTAAATGTGTTAAAACATTCTGGCTGTGTTCTAATTCATGCTTTAAACATGCTATCTATCATCTGACAATATAAATCTATCTTATCTATTTTTATGGCAGACTGTATTCCCTTCAAAACATTCAAACTTTAAGCTTCAAAACTAATTCTCTCCTCATAAACAATAAAGTGCAGATGTGCGTGGATTCATAGTAAGCATCAGAGATGCATTCATAATCATCACACAGTGTAGACAGCTTCACTGATTATAACGCGAGTGTTGGAGTGTGTTCCAAACCAAGGGCACTTCAGAGTGAAAACAATCATGACCCATACTGAAGGGTCATTACACACTGAAGAGCTTGAAACTGGCCACTTCAGAGGGCACTACTGGATGAAGGATTTCGAAGGGTACAACTGACGGACACTTCAGGCTCCCATGATCCTTTGCGCAGATTCTTTGCACGTGATGATGATGCAGAAGGGCACTTCAAGAAACAGTAGTTTGGTCCCCTACACCCTTCAGCCCTTCGAAGCTCTCACTGCGGAGGGTACACCCTTTGAAGGGAGTAATGCACAGGGATGAGCTCCTCTGAGTGAACGCAGGGTGTGTGTGTGTGTGTGTGTGTGTGTGAGAGAGAGCTTGTTCTTGTTCAGGGTTTGATGGGAAACTCCTGGATCCTGCATCAGTCTCCCAGTGGGAATATCTCAGTGTAAAGGTGTGTGAGAACCGCTCCTGGGTTTTTATCAAAAATCATAAATGCTTTCTAAAGGTTTCTCCTGTTTGATGGCTCTAGCAGCTCAGGAAGCTCAAGATCACAAACACAGAGGCTTCTGGGTAATGTGCTGGTTCTGAAATGTGTTCTTTTGGCTCGACAGCGATGGGTTCGGTGTTTTCAGGACCAGCAGACTCTGAGATCTGATCCAAAACATTCCTCCAACATTACAATGCATTTCCTGTTTGGTTAGATTTTGGGAACTAAGCTGTTATCAAAGGTTTCAATCGAAAAGTGATTGATTATTTGTTTGAGATCTATGTTTGTCCATCATTTCTACTTCCATGATTAGAAATCTTTAGTTTGAGTCACAAGATGGCGCCAGTTCATTGATGTGAGAAGAGAATCCAGCCCCATTTATTTCTATAGTGCTTTATACAACACAGATTGATTTAAAGCAGCTTCGCAGAATTAAACTGGAAGCTGTAACTGAGCTCTCTGGAGGACAATAGAGTCAGAACACTTCAGCTCTTCTCATCAGATAGTGCCAGTGTAGTCAAACCTGTGATATTACTGAACATGGTTTCATCTCATATATGTGTAAGTGTATGAACTGCTGCGGTCACTCAACTCATGTTTCCATTAATAGGTTGCTTTAAACCATTCTGACCCCTGACCTCTGACCCCAGGTGCTGGTGGAGACGCGTCTGGTGTCATGGATGGAGAAGACCCCGTTTGTGTTGGGAGGAAACCTGCCGGGTGGAGAGCTGGTGGTGATGTTCCCGATGGACTTCCAACATGTGCGGTCAGCAGAGCCCCTGTCCACTGCTCCTCATCTCGCTTACTATCCTCCTGTCCCAGCTTTTACGATTTCAATTGATGACTGAATCCTTGTATAATGGGCACTTCTCGTATTTATTGCCATCTTATGATAAATCACGTGTTGTGTTCCTCAACTGTAAGTCACTTTGGATGAAAGTGTGAGACAAATGATTAAATGTGATGTAAATCTCAGCGAGGTCATTGCATATGACTTCCGTTGTTTTTTTATTTTCTATCTGCTAACAAACCTCTAAACTCACACATCATCAGTCAAACATCAAAGCTGTCAAAGTATTACACAACATAAGGACATGAGTGACAGTCACGCAGTGGAACATGTTGTGTTTGTGTTTGTCCAGGTGCATCATGGGATCAAAGGAGTGGTCAGGGACGTTCAGGGCAAAGGCATCGCTAACGCCATCATCATCGCTGTGGATAGAGTCATCACGACATACACACAGGTGAGACACACGACACGCCGCATGGCATCATGGGACAGGAGCATGTCTCTAAATGTTCAGTAATGTTCCTGATCTGACTGCACTGACTCTGTCGGATGATGTGTGTGTGTCTGATTGTGGTTAATCTGATGAATGTTGTGTCTCTCACTGTCTGATGGTGATTACTGGTGTCTGCTGAACCCTGGAGAGTATCATGTGACGGTCCACGCCGAGGGGTGAGAGGTGTGTGTGTGTGTGTGTGAGTGTGTGTGCGTGTGTGTGTGTGTGTGTGAGGAACAGCGTCTGAATCATCTCAGATCCTCGAGCTCCTCCTGTTGTTCAGTCATAACTACTGAACCTTGTGTTGTGGAAACATGATTCTTTCTGCATCACCTTGAGTTCAGTAAAGTCTCTGCTTTAGTTTGGCCTACAATCTGGATTTTATTTTTAATGTATTTATTTTTTGTTAGTCGTCAAATGCAGTCCTCATCACAGTTTCTCTCCTGATGATCTGCGGCTCATGTTTCTGCAAGAAGAACATTTTCTTTCCCAGAGAAACATTTGATTTGCACCAATGGAAATGAATCGTAAAAACTGAATTGATGATGCTGGAATCTGATCTCAGAACAGGGTCAGATGTTAGGAGACTCTTTTCAGCTTCAAAGTAAAAAAAAAAGTAATTATGAATGTATTTCTCACAATTGTGAATTTTTGATGTTAAAGCGATTTGATTTCTTATTCTGTTATGGTTGGTGTTTCTGACAGATCCATGACCTCAGCAGAGCAGAAGGAGAACATAATTTAATACATTGTGGAATTAGTTTTTCTTCATTAGTCAGAGCCAGAAGAAGAGGTTGTGTCTGTCTCCAGCAGATGGAGGCCGTGTTTCATTCAGCTGCAGTGATTTACTTATGATGGGTTAGGAACTTACTACCAGAAATAATGATTTTTAATGTCTCTGAAGATGGATGGATGGATGGATCGTCACTTAGAGATGTCATGTTTCTTGCACAGATTCATCCAGCACACTGACTGATGTCGACTCATGAATGACTGGCTGTAAAGCGCTCGGTGACTCTGTAATGATGAGCTGTGGAGTGAAGATCTGAGCTTATGCCGGTCCTGACACAGGAGATAGAGACGCCTGCGAGAGGAATCTACTCGAGCGTCACGGAGCATCATGAAGTATCCTCAGATGAGGTTTGTTTTGGGATCCTGGAGGATCCAAGGAGCTTCAGGATTCAGCGGAAGCTTCTGAAGATGATTCATTCCAGCATTTGGAGTGAGACGCTTGACAGAGACACAAAAGTTTAAAGCTGAAAGGAGACAGTAAATGTGTCCTCTGACCTTCATCATCATCATCACCATGAGGTTCTCTGTCTCTGTTTTAGCGCATAGAGTTACTCCCTGTGAAAGCAGAACTTCTCGACTGTCAGATGTTCGTTCAGTTTGGAACTTTCTCGAGGAGTGTAGTCCTGTATTTGGATCGGTCGGGATGCGACCCCAGAGACTAAACAAGGCTCTCGTAATCAGAAGCCCGTGGGTTTACAGTTCCCCTCTTATGGATTTTTGGAAATGAGCTTTCATGCAGTGTGTAACACAGCTCTAAGTGAATGAAAACATCCTGCTAAGTTTTAAATCTGAAAGTGCAAAGTGTATAAAGCTATTGTCTCAGAATCATTAAAATGAATCCTAAGCCGTTTCATATTGAAGTCAGCATGAAACATTAGCATATTGCCCGCCCACTTGTTGGTCTTTTCGTGTTTGTCTGAATGAACATGCAAATTCATTCTTTGTCACCAGGTGCCGCTTTTGGAGGTTAAAAACAGTGGTTTCCCTGGTAACACTATACACAAAGCAGCACTGTGCTCAAAAACATTGTTTTATCGCATCACACGATCCAATCGACCAATCACCGCAGGATAGTGTCACACAAATTAATCGTTTGGAAGTCATTGTCCAAATATGGTTAAAAACATTATGCATATTATAAGACAAAGCAAGTGTTTGTTATTTATTTTTATTTTTTTTTACCTTGCATGTCAACCTGTTGTTGGGGATTCCCAAAACCAAAATATGAACCTTTCATTACCCATAATAGGGGCACTTTAATTACAGCTGGCAGGAAACGAGCCGTTAGCGGAGAGCCGCGATAAGAGCCGATGAAACCCGAGCGACTGCAACAAAGAATGAGTTATCAGAGCACCGGCCGAGCTGGACACACGACCATCTGATCGCCCGATTCATAATTAATATATTTATCAAATTAATTACTGAGGGTAGCTTGCAGAACAGTGGCTAGATTCATGGAGTGCTGGCTCGGCTTTCGGCTAATAAGATCCGTCAGAGTAATAGAGGGAGAGTCTCGGCCTGTATGACAGACAAATTACTCCAAGCGCAGAAATGATATGCAGGAATTCAGAGAGAAACAGAAATATGTCATTGTTTGGTGACGAGCACAATCACTGCCTTGTCTGTGAATATCTGCTCCGAGAGAGAGTCTGTCCGTGAAGGAAGATGCTGGACAGAAACGTATGGAATTACATTTGCTTCAATAAAAACGAACGAAACTTTATGAAACTAAACGTAACTTTTTTTAGAAACTATCAAAAATATTCCATTACGAAAGAAGAAAAACAATGAAAATGAAAAAAATGAACATAGTCACACAAATTTTACAGGCTCTTCAAATATGTTTCATTCTTTGTTAATGTTTTTCAAAGATTCGTTTTCACTAATCATGGATTCTGAAAGCATTGCCACAGATATCCATAGAAAGTAAAAGAAATGGACACAGCGACCCAACTGGATTCAACTTTTTTTTTTTTTTTTTTTTATCACGTGACAGCCCAATACGCTAATTTATTTATTTATTCTTTTTATTATTATTATTATTGATAGCATTAGCAGTTACAAACAAAACATACAAATCATTCACATAAATAAATTATACACAAATAAATAAAGTACATACATAAATTAAACAAGCAGTCCAATTCATAACCACTGGATTCAACTGAGAAAAATGAAGTCAATTAGAAGCACGCACTTCCTGGGGATCGGGCATACACAGACTCAAACTGAGCTTGATGACGTAGATGTCACGTGAGCAACCTGTAAAAGTCTTCTAATCGCTGTGCCAGAAGAAATCTGAATCACCCACCGAATTTTCCACCGAATCTTGCAGAGAAGGCGAGCGTGAACAGGAGCAGATTTTGGTAAGTATTCTGATTAATTATCTCCCTTGACTTCAGGCCTCCACGTCCCCCCGATAGCCTCATAGACAGTAAAAGATTGTCTGTGAGCTTCTGCTCCTGTCCATACGGTAATTTCTCTACTGTGCGACAGAGAGTCGCTGGTTATGAAGCAATCATTAGCCTATTTTTTACAAAAACTGCTTCTACGGGAACATAACGTAAGATACAAGGTAATGGAGCCTTTTATACATTTTCGTGTTTCTTTAGAAATAATTAATGGACAAATGGAGTCTTTAAACGCCTCAGATGTAAAGTTATTCGCTGTCAAAGTGACGCCAAAATGAATGGGAGTCAAGGAATGCTAACAGCAGGTGGGGGCAGCTAGCCAATGGCGGGGCCCAGGGGTGCTTCAAAAAAAAAAATGAAACCCTGCCCCCCTGCAGATATCGCAGTTTTTCATTTGGAGTTTTGACACAAACCTCTCGTAGGGGCGGGGTTAACAGTGATCTACTCTGATTGGATAGTGAGCTTTTGATGGACAGGTACCAGGAAGTACAGTGGCGTGCAGATTGGAAAGCTCTCGCTGTGATTTGTATTACTAAATATGTAAATAATATTTGACCTTCGATCGTCTCAGTGTGTGAATATGAGCTCAGACCCGTCCTCACACGAACACATCACCAGGGTGAAGATTTTTAACAACTCCAGCTGCAGTGTTTTCGTGTAGACAGCGCTGTTATCCCCGCCTACTGGAGACTTTTCAGGCTTCTGATTGGCTAACGTGGCTTTAACGGTTGAATTACATCGCCACCTGTTGGCTTAGCATGCTCTTGACAGTGCATCATAGCATGCGTTTGAGTTTCCCTATCATAGGTCACTTCGATGCTGCGGTGACGTCACCACGTATGGGAACACCTCCGGTGTGACGAATGTCTGAAGCCCTATACCATCCCGCCAATCCTATTGGCCAAATGGCGCATAGCACCACCCTACGCATGCGCACGCATGATATACCTGGGTGCAGCGCGCCATTTCGCTCAGATTTCATTCCTTCAGGAATAGCGAATCATCTGTGCCCTATCATCTCGCGTTCTCCAGCGATTTTCTTCGAGCAGTGTTTAACTCCTCTTTCGCGGACGCGATGAGTCAACGAAAGGTAAGAGCCGTATATGGGTTTATCACAGGGAGGCACTCATGAGAGAGTCGTTTGCAGCCTCTCTCATGTTCTCTCTGTGATAGCCTACGGCTATGGTAAAATAAAGAAAAGTATCCGCGCTCTGGAGTCTATTCTTCAGTCGCCTCGCGTCTAACCCCCACCGTTCGCTTCTGCGGTCGCCGAGGCCCCGCACGAGGTGTTGGTTAGGGGCGATATGTGCGGCTTGACTATGAATACAGTGATGCACTGGAGTTTTTCCACTTGCTCGCTCTTCCCTACTCGAGCGCGTTAATCAGAGCAGTTTTGCTTTTATACTATGTTGTCTACCGCAGCTTCGAACTCAGAGTAGGCTCTGACCGGCATAAGCGGTTCTCTCCCTCCGAGCGGACAGGAGAAACGCGCTTCCCCTTCCTCAGTGTGCTATTATGTGGCTATCCGCGCGGTGGATAAATTACCCTTCTCACGGACCTCCACCAACAGGTTTCGAGGTCCTGGAAGCAGCCTTATCAGCGCATATCACGAACGGCGCGGATTTTTGCCACGATTAGTGACATGGCGGACTGCTATTATATAGCGATGCCGTTTGACTACCTCTCTAGCCGAACGGATCACGCCAAACTCCGCCGCGACCTAGTCTCGTCTAAGACGTATCGAGTCGTGTCTATTTCGGCAAATTTTATTCTCTTATTACGGTTCTTTCGAGAAGCCTCTCGTTCTTCTCCCACACTCTAACATTGAATGTCTCGCAGCACAAGCACTTCGAGCGTCACTGAACTGAGCTGTTATTTGAGCGCCCCTCAGACACTGCACAATTCAGTCTTCAGAGTCTGAGGGACGGCACAAGAGACTGGCGAATTTGGCCAGTTTATGACGGCTCACACAGCTGCCGCGTTCTCGCTAGCGGCGTGGCCCTATGTTTATGTTGTTGGATTAAATCCTGCCGTGGACACGCTTCAGGATTATACACAACGAAACACAGCGAGTTTGACGCATGCATTTCCTTCTATGTTTGCCGGGGTCTGCGCCCTCCACTGAAGAGTGCTGTTGGACTGCTAATGCACATCCAACACTCTCACTGCAGTCCCCACGCTCTAACATTGACTGTCTCGCAGCACAAGCACTTCGAGCGTCACTGAACTGAGCTGTTATTTGAGCGCCCCCTCGGACACTCTGCACTATTCAGTCTTCAGAGTCTGAGGGACGCCACGAGAGACTGGCGAATATGGCCAGTTTATGACGGCTCACACAGCTGCCGCGTTCTCGCTAGCGGCGTGGCCTAATGTTACCTTGTTGGATTAAATCCTGCCGTGAACACGCTTCAGGATTATACACAACGAAACGCAGCGAGTTTGACGCTTGCACTTTCCTTCTATGTTTGCCAGGGTCTGTGCCCTCCACTATAGAGTGCTGTTGGACCGCTAATGCACATCCAACACTCTCACTGCAGTCCCCACACTCTAACATTGACTGTCTCACAGCAAAGCCACCTCGAGCATCATTGGATTGAGCTATCATTTGAGCGCCCCCTCAGACACTCTGCACAATCCAGCCTTCAGAGTTTGAGGGACGGCACAAAAGGCTGGCAAAGATGGCCAGTTTATGACTGCTCATACAGCCGCCACGTTCTCGCAATGGCGACGTGGCCCGATTTTTATCTTGGTGAATTAAATCCTGCCGTGGATACGCTTCAGGATTATACACAACGAAACGCAGCGAGTTTACGCATGCGCTTTACTTCATGTTCGCCAGGGACTGTGCCCTCCACTATAGAGTGCTGTTGGACCGCTAATGCGCATCCAACACTCTCACTGCCGTCCCTACGCTCTAACATTGACTGTCTCGCAGCAAACAGCGCTTCGAGCAGCATTGGATCGGGCTGTGACGCCAGGCGTAAATAATAAATAATAATCCCTCAGACACTGCGCAATCCAGCTTTCAGATTTCGAGGGGCGATTCAAGGGTCTTAAACAGACGACCCGTTTATGACGGCCCGCACAGCCGCCGTTTTAGTTAGCGGCAGAGCCTGATGTTCAATTCGTTGGTCTAATTCCTGCCGTGGACACGTTCAGGATTATACACAACGGGACGCAATAGCTCTTATGCATACACTTCCCCTGTGCACGAATGCCGCAGGCTTTTCCGTGCACGGACATTATGTGTATGACAGCGTTGCAGAAAGCGGAAATTTGAGACTGCTAGTATCGTTTTGGGTCGCGTGAAACGCTTGCCCGGCATTTCTCAATGGGTGTTACGCACAATTGTCACGGATACACCAATTCGTTTTTTAGAGGCCCGCCTCTTTCCGCTGAATTCTTTCCACGGTGGTAGACTGATGGTAATAGCAGTGTTGTGACAGGAGATGTCAACTCTGCTGAGCAAAGGGGCTATAGAAGTCGTAGACCCCGTACTTCTCAATGCATGGATGTAGCTCTGGCCCCGTTGCGGCTCCAGGGCGTCCGTCTGTTAACCACTTGGATGATTGGCAGCGGCATTCCCCGTAATTTGTCTGGGGTTACTTCACATGCGCCCTTTTCAGTGGAAAAGTGGGCGGGAAGACGAAATATTTCACCCCGTTGTCTTCCGCATCCGACGATTTCGGTGACACGGAGTTGTGTGATGTGATTAAAGCTATGGATGCCAACCGAGTTTCTCCTACCGGGGTTCGGCTGGGGATTTGAGCTTTCCCAGAGACCGTCACGAAGGTTGCGTCTTTGACCGGTTGGGGAGCTGTTTGTCAAGGGCTACCAGCCCATGGAGTGTGGACAGCTGCACAACGCAGTTGGTATATAAACCGGTTGGAATTACTGGCAGTTTTCTGGCTTTCCAGTAATTCGCGAATCTGCTGATCAGCCGTCTTGTGCTGCTCAGATCAGACAACACAGCGTTTGTCTCATACCTGAATCATTAGGAAGGATTACGCTCTCGCCCCCGGTGCAGGCTGGCGAGACATGTTCTTCTCTGGTCTCAGAGAATATTTCTGTCGATCCGAGTTGTTCATGTCCCCGGACGTTTGAACTTCGGAGCGGATATGCTATCCAGACAGGCTCTGGAACAGGGAGAATAGAGATTACACCTCCAGACGGTGAATCTTTTATGGCGGATATTCGGCAAAGCGAAAGTGGATTTGTTCGCGTCAAACATGACTACGCATTGCCCGCTGTGGTTCTCCCTATGCCCCCATCGCCCCTGGGCGTGGATGCATTAGCTCACAGCTGGCCCAGGACCAGTCTGTATGCTTTTCCTCCGATTCGTTGATCCCAGCGGTATTATGCAGAATACGGCGGGACAGAGTGGATGGCACACGCAGCCGTGGTTTGCGGATCTGATCAGTCTGCTAGCGGGCTCTCCGTGGGAGATTCCCCTCAGACAGGATTTATTATCACAAGTACAGGGACTGATTTGGCACCCGAGGCCAGATCTGTGGAAACTGTGGGCGTGGCCACTGAGCGGAGTGCATTAGTATGTCACGGTCTTTCTGTTGAAACTACTGAGACTATATTGTGTTCTAGAGCAGCTTCTACGAGACGCTTATATGCTTTCAAGTGGAGACTGATTACAGCCTGGTGTGGCAATCGTAATGTGGATCCAGTTTACTGCCCAGTGGCTTCAGTGCTGGAGTTCCTCCAGGATTGTTTTTCGGATGGCGTAACACCAGCCACTTTTAGGTTTACGTGGCAGCCATTTCAGCTTACCACGAATACATAGGCGGTGCCTCTAGGGGGCGTCATCCACTAGTTTCTCGTTTCATACAGCGTGCGCGACGGCTGTGGCCTTTCCGCCCTGTGTGAGTTCCTTCATGGGATTTATCCATTGTGTTGTTAGGTTTATCAGGGCATCCGTTTGAGCCCTTGGAGACCGTATCGGATAAATTCTTGACACTGAAGACACTTCTTCTCATGGCTTTATCCTCCCTCAAGAGAGTTGGGGATTTACAGGCTCTTTCTGTTTCACCCTCATGCATGGAATTTGCACCAGGCTCTGTGAAGGTGCTGCTGCGGCCCAGGCCTAACTATGTTCCTAAGGTCGCATCTAACCTCTTTCGCTTTCAGCAAGTGTTCCTGGAAGCTTTTTCACCTGCTGAGGCTGGGTCAGGAGATCTAAGTCTTTGCCCTGTGAGAGCTTTAAAGACTTATGTGGATCACACAGCCCCTTGGCGTGAATCTGACCAGCTGTTTGTCTGTTTTGGACATAAAAGTAAGGGCCATGCAGTTACAAAACAGCGCATGTCCCATTGGCTGGTGGAGGCAATTTCTTTGGCCTATGAGGCGCGCAGACTCGCTTCGCCCTTAGGAGTTAAGGCTCATTCCACTTGAGCTGTGGCTTCTTCTCAAGCTTTTCTCAGTGGATCTTCTATGGATGATATCTGTGCTGCGGCAGGATGGTCCTCACCGAGCATTTTTATCAAGTCCTACAGTCTGGATGTGAGGATGGCTCCTGGCTCCCGGGTTCTCTCCGCTTGAGCAGATGCTTCCTCGGATCTCAGTTATCAGGTACGTCAGGCGTTTTGGTATATCGTTCCCATACGTGGTGACGTCACCGCAGCATCGAAGTGACCTATGATAGGGAACATCTCGGTTACGTATGTAACCTTGGTTCCCTGAATAGGGAACGAGATGCTGCGGTTCTGGCCGTTCCGTACCTTGATAATTTCTTCATCTTCAGTCATGAAATCTGAGCGAAATGGCGCGCTGCACCCAGGTATATCATGCGTGCGCATGCGTAGGGTGGTGCTATGCGCCATTTGGCCAATAGGATTGGCGGGATGGTATAGGGCTTCAGACATTCGTCACACCGGAGGTGTTCCCATACGTGGTGACGTCACCGCAGCATCTCGTTCCCTATTCAGGGAACCAAGGTTACATACGTAACCGAGATGTTTCATGTACATGGAGTTTTTTTTTTTTTTAAACAGATGGAAAACCTCTGTTTATAAAAATACCTGTGTACGTTTGGACATGGCCTCATTATCTGGCCTCATGATGGTGACTTTCACACAAACTAACACATTCACACAATATGTGAAATCTGATGTTTCTGAAAGAGTCTCTTCTGCTCACCAAAGCTGTTTATTTGATCAGAAATAGTGAAACAGTGAAATATTATTCTAATGTAATCATCTGTTTTCTGTGTGAATCTGTGTTAAAGTGTAATGTATTTCTGTGATGCTCCGCTGTATTTTCAGCATCATTCCTCCAGTCTTCAGTGTCACATGATCTTCAGAAATCATGAATATATGATGATTTACTGCTCGAGAAACATTTCTGATTATCATCAATGTTGAACACATTTGTGCTGAACAGTATTTTTGTGGAAACTGATCCATTTTATTTTTCAAGTTTCACAGATGTATTTAAGATAACAGCATTTGTTTAAAATAGTTTTTGTGACATTATAAATGTATTTACTGGCACTTTCGATCAATTTAATGAAGAATAAAAGTATTAATTTCTAATTGTAGCTCCCAAACCTTTGAACATCTGTAGAGTGTAGTTTATGAACATTAGGGAGTGTGTAATGCAGTATGATCAGAATCAGTGAAAATATGATTATGAAGCATCTATATATGATCATCTAATAACAGATGTGACAGAATATTGTCCTCTTCTGAAGAACAATGAAGAAATCATTAATATTGTTCTAAAAGTGTCCTTAATTAGTGATAATTCAGAACAATGCCAATAATAATTAGAAAGAGAGGCTATCTAAAGCACTTGATTGTGTGTTGTGTTGTTTGTGTGTCTGTCTTTATCATCGGAATCATCATATGACGTTTCTCTCTGACAGCGCAACATAAAGGAATCAGAATAATTGACTCTGTTCACTGATTGCAGCAATATTAAATCCTGTAGGGAGTCTTTGTTCGGGAATTCTGCAGATATTGCTGTGGCTTCTCTTTCATCTGTGTGTGTCTCGGCTCTTTGTTGCGGCTTTATTGCGCCGCTCCGGTATCTGCGCGATCTGCGGCTGAAGTGCAGGTCAGTGGAGGAGGACCGAAACGCTTTATTGCTCTTTATTGAGTTCACGGTCCGACTCGAGCATCAGCTGCCGGAGAGCCTCTGTTTGAGCCCGTTTGTGTCGCTTCTGATTCTTATCGCCGGCCGAACCGCTTTGTGTGTATTTACGCCGAAATTAAACATTCTTCATCTCCAAACTAATATCCTCTTTTTTATGCCTGTGCAGCGCCGCAGTGTGTGTGTGTGTGTGTGTGAACAAAAGTCCGCAGAAACATTCATTTCTGTGTTATTGAGGACCGACGACTTCAATAACGTCACATTGAAGCTGTTTGTGTGTTTGAGCTGCAGAAGAAGATCCGAACACATACACGACAGACTCAGGATTTTGGGGAAGGCGTGTGCTGATGGTAAGAGAGTCGGACTTATAACCCAGAGGTTGTGAGTTTGAGTCTCGTACAGGCAGGGGTTGTATGTGGGGTGTTTGAATGTTTTCTCCATCCTCAATAACAGACTGATCTGCGCTTGAGCAAAGAACTGAACCCCGCACTGCTCGGTGTGTGTGTGTGTGTGTGTGTGTGTGTTCACGTGTTCACTTTGGATGGGTTAAATGCAGAGACCTAATGGCCACGTCATGTCAGTTTTGTTGATGTATGGAAGGCCAACGGGGCCAGAAATGATGAATCAGCACGACGTGTGTGTGACGTCACAGTCTGAGTCTAGGCCCTGTCCACAAGGAGACGCGTTTATCTGTGTAAGCATACATTTTGGATCCAGCGTTTTGAGAGAGTGAAACCGGGTCCCAGAGTGGATAAACCTGAAGACACCACAAGGCATTTTTGTGTGGATACCGAATCCGTATATTTCTGAAACGATGACGTCATCAGCCCAGTCTCGCCTCTAGTCAGACACTGCCACGTCACATTACAGCCACAAGAACATGAACAAACACTGAACCATTGTATTTTTATTAACTAACATCAACAGAGATTAATAAATGTATTGTTCCATGTTCGCATAGTCCAAGTCTTCTTCTTCGTTTTTAGTGTATCTCTGTGGCAGAATTACAGCACCACATACTGCTCTGGCATGTGTACTACATCGTTTTGTGTCGGTTTCGTGTGGACGCAGATATTTCTTGAGATGAGGGGGAAAAAGTTTCACTGCTGCTCTCACATCCTCTTCATATTAAGATCTTCACCAGAATCATTGAGAATCACCTAACATGATCAGTATCAGTAAAGCTCGGCATGTCACTAATCCTAACTAACCCATAACCCTAACATGATCTCCATCAGATCATCAGCTCTGTTGCTCCAGCCGTCATGTTCTCCACACGCGTCTCAAGGAGCTGTTTGTTTCGGCTCAGTTCTGTTTGGAGTGCTTCATGAGAGGAGCAGAACTTCACCAGACGCTCCTCAGGATATCCGTCCGATTCATTTCCTCTCACAGCTGTCTAAACCTCACTGATATCATCTGTGAATTCATGTTTTTATTTTTTAATTGTTGTGGGATCTATATACTATTATTGCAATTATATTATTATAATGTTTGCAGCTCAAACTGACCCAAATGGGATTTATAAAATTCACCAAAAATCACCCAATGAAAAATAGTAAAGTACCACTGCAAATAGCAAAAAAAGAAAAATTAAAATTTTGCTCAAAGTACAAAAATAAATGAGAATATATGATAAAAAAAGCTGTAATAGATTTAATATGTATCTTTAACATTTTCTGAGTGTATTTGTTTAAATTTTAACAAACTGTGATAGAATAATGACAGCTTTTTAATAGTTATTTTATTTGTGTTTGGCTGATGCTGATGTTGTATTTGAGCGTTGAATCACAGATCTTTCTCTCAGCCACACACACGTCTGATCACGTCACACACACACACTGTGATTCTGATCCATGTCTACAGATGATGTGGATCTGTGTCTCATGAAGCGCTTCGAGCTGAAGATCCAACCCACCTTTTCACCTTTTCACCTTTTGTGACATTAGAGTTGAGTTGGATATCCTTGTAAATAAAGAGCTGTTTGATTTGATATTTGTGTGGCGTTCTGCATGAGACTCTTCTAAAGCGGTTAGTTGTTGGATCAGCATCTGACAGCATCAACACGGATACTGTAGATCTGCTGCAGTGTTCAGACTGTGTTCATGTGTGTTAGCAGTAGGTGGCGCTGCAGCAAATGATCTGTATGTGTGTGTGTGTTTCAGAGACTCTGCTAATATGACGTGTTTCTCTTATCAGTTTAAAGCATCAGATAAGAGCAGCGGACGGGACACGCACAGCCCTGAGATCCACAATAACCAGACAATAATCCACAATAACCACACTCACCAGACCGAGATCTCTACATCTCACGTGTGTGTGTGTGTGTGAGACTGAGCAAACACCTCGGATCATGTGTGTCTGGAGGAGAGTGATCAGATGCATCATTTTCACCAGAAAATCACGAAAACCTCCAGAGACACATTGAAAAAAGAACCTGAGAAACCTCAGAAGATCACTCTTCTCACACCAGACAGGAGAAAAAAACTCCCAGAACACCTCAGGAAATACACTGTAATCTGTTGTAAATCAGTTAACCGAGTGAAGAAATAAATGCAAGTGTTTGTCGAAGCCTGTCTTCTGGTGTTTCTGCAGGTAACACGCCTCCACTGAGACACATTAAAGCCATCGCTGAACAAAAGCGTCTTCATCAGTGTTGCTGTCGTCTCAGGTTCAGTGTGAACGCAGTGTAAAGCGCCGCAGGCTCGCGCTCGGCTGGTGTCTCCTTACAAATAAGTGAGGAAATTATTTTCAAATAGTGTTGAAAGGATGGAGCTGTTAAACACTGACAGCTGATACTGCGGCCGCTGGATCCCACAGGTCATGTGTTCCTGTGACCTCACACATCACATGACCCCAAGACCAGCGACATCTCATATTCCTGTGAACCGTCTTCATATCTCACATTCACTGAGAATGATGTTCATCATGTTTAAGATGCTTCATAGATTATAACAGGAATGATTTCATCACTCGTTCATATCAACTGGCAGAATAGCTTTTGGGATTCACTAGCGAAGTTGTTTTGGACCTTTAGGGACAGAATCCTTAACCCTGCGTGACCTTTGACCTTCAGAGATCAGACGTCAGGTCTCATCTGCTGATCATTTCTCCTTGTGTGTGTTTCATCAGTAAATCATTCCTGCGCTGCTGTCAGTTAATGATATTTCAGTCTGAATGGACTGTTTTACTCAAATGAATTCATGTGGTCAGTGTTAAATCCTCCTCCTCTGAGTCCTGAGAGCCACTGAAAAGCCACTTCAGCCGCAGCATTTACATGCAATTATCTCCTTAAACAATTAACTGCTCTGGGTTAATGAGAGTCCTGTGTGTGTGAGCGTATCGCCGGCCGGAGACGAGCAGAGGCTGTGATCGGTGTTTGTGGAGTTAATAGAAGCACTGTGAGTGAACGCTGAGACCAGAGACACTTAGAAGAGAAAACAAACCATCAACATTTAACCAGTAACTACCACACGCTAACTACCATACGCTAACTACCACACAGTAACTACCACACAATAACTACCACACGATAACTACCACACGCTAACTACCACACGCTAACTACCACACGCTAACTACCACACAGTAACTACCACACGCTAACTACCACACAGTAACTACCACACGATAACTACCACACGTTAACTACCACACGCTAACTACCACACGTTAACTACCACACAGTAACTACCACACGCTAACTACCACACAGTAACTACCACACAGTAACTACCACACAGTAACTACCACACGTTAACTACCACACAGTAACTACCACACGCTAACTACCACACAGTAACTACCACACGCTAACTACCACACAGTAACTACCACACGCTAACTACCACACAGTAACTACCACACAGTAACTACCACATGTTAACTACCACACAGTAACTACCACACGCTAACTACCACACAGTAACTACCACACGCTAACTACCACACAGTAACTACCACACGCTAACTACCACACAGTAACTACCACACGTTAACTACCACACAGTAACTACCACACGCTAACTACCACACAGTAACTACCACACGCTAACTACCACACAGTAACTACCACACAGTAACTACCACAAGTTAACTACCACACAGTAACTACCACACGCTAACTACCACACAGTAACTACCACACGCTAACTACCACACAGTAACTACCACACGCTAACTACCACACAGTATCTACCACACGTTAACTACCACACAGTAACTACCACACAGTAACTACCACACGATAACTACCACACAGTAACTACCACACGCTAACTACAACACAGTAACTACCACACGCTAACTACCACACAGTAACTACCACACGCTAACTACCACACGCTAACCACCACACAGTAACTACCACACGCTAACTACCACACAGAAACTACCACACGCTAACTACCACACAGTAACTACCACACGCTAACTACCACACAGTAACTACCACACGCTAACTACCACACGCTAACTACCACACAGTAACTACCA
This sequence comes from Carassius auratus, assembly GCF_003368295.1. NCBI lineage: Eukaryota > Metazoa > Chordata > Actinopteri > Cypriniformes > Cyprinidae > Carassius > Carassius auratus. The sequence continues at coordinate 2,800,606 of NC_039279.1, read as the reverse complement.
TACGCTAACTACCACACGCTAACTACCACACGCTAACTACCACACGATAACTACCACACAGTAACTACCACACGCTGACTACCACACAGTAACTACCACACAGTAACTACCACACGCTAACTAACACACAGTAACTACCACACGTTAACTACCACACAGTAACTACCACACGATAACTACCACACAGTAACTACCACACAGTAACTACCACACAGTAACTACCACACAGTAACTACCACAAGTTAACTACAACACAGTAACTACCACACGCTATTTCTTCATAAATACTGTCTTATACGACTGCGTTCCCAAACAACATTGTCTACATCAAAAAGCAATGACAGCATTTATTGTGTCTCGTCTGCTCTCTCTCTAAAGCACAAGTTATTTATTACACATGAAAATTATTATATTCAGTGGCTTTTCTTAGTTTTATTAGAGATATTTAGTGCCAGTTTATCAGGAAGTGACAGTTTAGTTTAGCTTTATTCGCTAATGTTTTATTCAATATTCCAGTTTTGTACATAAGTTAAATTTGTGTCTAGCTAGTGATGTAAAAAAAGACTATTGCATTGCTATGCAGTTGCTAGGGTGTTGTGTGTGGTTGTTAGGGTGTTGTGTGCGGTTGTTAGGGTGTTGTGTGTTGTTAGGGGTTTGTGTGATGTTGTTAGGGTGTTGTGTGCGGTTGTTAGGGTGTTGTGTGCGGTTGTTAGGGTGTTGTGTGTGGTTGCTATGGTGTTGTGTGCAGTTGTATTGAGTCACTAATGACAAATGTCACTCATAACACAACTTAAAACCATACAGAAGAAATATATATATTCAGATGTTTTTTTATTGTTCAGTATATTAAAAACACACTCACATTCTGTATTTACTCAAAATGTGTTTTAAGAACAGAAATGTATTTTCCTAGAGTACACTGTAATACATTTAAATTGTTAAAGTAAATATCAAATAAAGTTAAAACTGAGTCGGTCTGAATCATATGAAGCAGGACAGTTTTGAACTCTTCTGTGGGGTTTGTCTGACACGGATGCAGACGATCAGAGATTGTTCTCAGTTTAACTGCACTGTGTAATGAGCTCTTGAGCATAACGACTCGTTAGAAGTGAAATGAAACATGCGGCTCCTCACAAACCCTTCAGAGAGCCACCGATCCGAATAAAGCTGTGGATCTCCATCTGCTTCAACAGCCCTCCACACACACTTCAGAGAATCAAGATGAAGATTTACATAACAGATTCATGCTGCCAAGATAATCACTGTCGATTCTGGTATAATCAAGGTCAGATTGTGTTATGCATACTTTGAATATATTGTCTGAAGGAGGATGATTATATCTTCTCAATCTTTTTTGATAGTTTTTATTGAGTGATGTAGTTGTCAGCACGTATGAATCCTCCATCAGACTGAAAACTGACCGGTTTGAGTGTATTTTGTTGGTTAACTTTTAAACTGAAGCAGCCTCACTGAACTACAAACTATTCAGAACTATGAGCAGACATTCAGATGATCTCTTTATTCATTCAGTTGTTGTTAACCATCTCAAACACAGTTTCAATAGCCTTAGCTCATGTTTACTGAAGGAACTGAATGGTGTTTCCAGTGTGACTTCAGGAGTTGAGCTGAAGTTCTCTTCATTATGCCGATGGCAGTGCATGATGGGAAGCGTGTGTCTGATTCCACATGGTTTAGCGTCTCATCGCGCCTCACGTTTAGCTGAGGACTTTTGAGTCTGGTAATTGTTTAGGGTAAAGTGGAAAAATGGAAATAACTGTATTAATGATCACAGGTGGAGTGTCTTCAAACTGCTTCTAGTGACTCTGTTTAAAGTCAGTTTAATATGAGGCCATTTTTGAGAGCACTTCCCAAAATATTCACTATTCAGCCATCGAATGGAATATAATTAAGTATTTGCTAATGATGCGTTGTTTTACTCAATGTTGTTTTGCCAGAATCAGACAAAGAAGTTTAATGCAGCCAGCAGGAGTTAATTAACCCATACTGACCAGCTAGACACTGACCTGTGAGTTTGACCAATTGCAGACAGTGTTTGGGAAACTTGTTTTTCTGGAAATGAGGCACTTTAAATGAATGTCCACTTCCTAATCGCCAATTAAACCGTCACTATCCTTCAATCACGCTGATTGGCTGAACGTTGTTCTCAGATGTGATTAGCGAGGTTTTTATCAGAAGTTGTGCCTCCACATGTAGCTCAAACAGTCTTATCTGCGTTTCCTCGGTCGGAGCGCTGGACTGTAAATCAGAGCATCTGTTTTGCTTCTGTGGAACTACAGATAAACGGGTTAGGGGACACTTTGGCCCATTGTCTGTTGTTTTGATGATCACGCTTAATAACGCTCAGCATCAATATGGTCTTTAAACCTGATTTGGCTGTAAATGGAGTTAGTCGTGTGTGTGCGGCTCGTCTAATGCCATTAGGAATGTTTGTGAGGAGCTAATTCAATCAGACGTGAACTGAGTCGCAGAGCCCAGAGTCAATGAGCTTCAGACTCGATCGCAGTGTGAATGAAGGGAAGTCCATCGTTCAGACCGATCCACTGATTCACTGGAGAACTGTGAGAGAGAAATAATGAGTGATGGGGATGCTCCTTAATGTATGGCATTGGAATAACATAGCGATGGATTTTGGTTGCAGTGCAGGTTCATCACAGTTTTTCATTTAACAATGTGACCAAATCATAGAGCGTATAAAAAGAGAACCAAATCTTCTGCTGTTTATTTGAAATATATGAAAAAATCTGATCAACTACAATGCAGGTAAATATTGTGCAAACATTATGGAAACATGAAAATACATAAATAGAACCAGAATGAAGTGCATATGATTTTTTTTACAACCTTTTTGTTTAGATCTGTCATATTAAATATATAGTATAAAACATGGTTTTTACAACATAGCTGTATTTTCTGTAAAGTTACTGATCAGTTTCCAATACGAGCCACAAACACACATTTGACTGTGATAAATGATCCGAGACAGACGTGACTGAACACACATGCAGTCTGAGCGTCAGATAACTCACCTCTTCACCTCATTAACACACATCAACCTGATCACAGCACACACACCACCATCACCATCACCTGAAGATACTCTGAAGAACGCTGGGAAGTTAATGAACCCACTGACTTTCACTGTATCATTTCTCAAAATATCTTCTGTGCTCCACTGGAGAACGGAAGTCACACGCACTGAAAGAATAATGAAGGATTTCACTTGAAGCAACTTTCATCCAGATATTGCCAGTAAACGTCTCTACCGTAATTACTAAGAAACATCAAGTAAACCATTGAATGAACAGTGAAATGGTGAAGTAAAGACTGAAATAGTATTTGCTCGTTAAATATCCTCCAGCAAATCGTTTTATTTCAACTTTGAAAAATCAGTGCAGGTTTTGAGAGACACTAAATGATGACAGAATCAGTCGGTCACCAGGTTTGAGGAAAATAACATCTTCGGTTGTTGTGAGTCTCGTAACAGATTTAATGTTTTGATGAATGTGGAGATGTTCGTCTCATTTGTTGTGTTCAAGTCTAACTGCTCTGAACGCTGGAAATTCCCTCATAATCCACGTGTCCTTCAGCTCCGAATCAGATGAAACGAGAGACGCTCGTGTTGCTGGATCTGTGAAGGTTCAGACAGAGTTTGATGAGTTTGTGCTGTCATCGGTGTGAGATGATCCTCAGAGTCTGGACGAGAAGAAACAGAGGAGTCTGATCTTACAGAAGCTGTGAAATGAGCAGAATCTGATTCAACAGTCGCGAAGGAAAAACATTTGTGTGTTTCAGCAATTATTGATTTAGTTTAATAAGAGTTGAGAAAAAGCAGAAAACAAAAGCCATCAGATGTTTTCAATCTCATATTCTGAAATATGTCTTTATTTTCTCCATGATATTTAGATGACAGCAGCTCATCTCAGTCATTCTTACAGAAGATATGCTTACTAACAATGTGCTTGTATCTCGAGTGCAATCTTGTCCCACAATGCATTTCTGTGTTGTTGAAACCACTAAAAACGTCCCTGTTCCTGCTGAGGAAGAAGCGCTGCTTTGTTCTCCACATTGTTGCTCTGTATGTAAACAGAACAAATTATTATACACTGACACCAAAAAACAACAGCAACATGATTTATGAATTATTTTTACCTTTGAGAAAGTCAACAAAAAGGGAGGTTTTGCACATTTTTTTTTTTAACGGTGACAGGTTTTAGGTGCAATGATCAGGTCCCCGCTGCATCTACCAACCCAGGAATCGTGAAAACATGAACCCAGTAACTTTGTCTTGGTGAGCCTTTTTCTGCAAGCGTCTGAGAAAACGAGAGCGTCTGATTTCGCTCCCTTTGTGACATAGCAAAGATGTTATTATAATATCACCGCCCCTTTATCTGCAGGTTTTCAATCACGGTGATGCCATTCTTTTATTCACAAGTGATGAACCAGTTCTAGCGCTGTGACTGAAGTTTGAGCAAAGCATGGAGACTCTTCTATCATTCGATGCACAGCTGAGCACAGAGCACTGTTTAGAGAAGAGAGAGAGAGCAGTGGATTTATTGATTTACTCTTTATTACTCTGCTGCCACACAGATCTAATATAAACCTGATTTCTTTCACAGCTATTTACCTTCACTGACCGATATATAACCGATATACTATATCAGACGATAACACTACTGTGACTAAAACGCATGATTTCAGCATGAAACATCATAATCAAAACCAAACAGATGTTTTTATATCAGAGTATCTGACTCATGAGCTGTAAAGGCACAGTGGTATTTTGGAAAAGGGGGCGGGGAGCAGCAGCTCATTTGCATTTAAAGATACAAGCACGAAAACAGCGTGTTTCTGCTTTCTCTCAAAATAGGCGTTTTCAAGATTATATAATAAATGATCCGTGGGGTATCTTGAGCTGAAACTTCACAGACACATTCTGGAAATACCTGAGACTTATATTACATCTTGTAGAAAGTGTCCTGATATGTCTCCTTTAAAATGCTGCTAATGTTTGTTCTTGTTCGTCCCATTGACTTCACATTCTGATAATCTAGCAAGAGTCCAGTTTTGTAACATTGTAGATCTAACCAACACTCACACACACACTTTTTTCTCTCCCTCCCTCCCTCCACACACACACACACACACACACCCACACACACACACACAGACACACACTTTTTTTCTCTCTCAAGTTCATGTTTAAGGTGCTTTATTGGCATGATATTTGTGTTACAGTGTTGCCAAAGCACTTTAGATGTGTACAATAAAGAACATGGTTACACCATAAAAGTAAGAAAACGAGACAGAAAATTAGTAATGAGAGAAAATAAATGAATAAATACAATACAATAAAAATTACATCTGACAGTACTTCTAATATTAATAATAATAATACAAATTATATACAATGAAGGATGTCAAACATATTGCATATCAATTAAACATTTTGTATGAGTTATACATAAATTTGCCAATTTGGTGTCTCTATTAAGGGCCGGATAACACTGGAGTTAGGTTTGGAGATCCATTTCATTTTACATTTTTCATCATAATTATACTTCAGATTTTATGAATGCTGGGGTTGTGGTTGAGTCAGACTCGGCTTGAGTTTCTTTCATTAGTTAAAGCACGAGTGTGTTTAGAGGATGAGACACACACACTCTCTCTTTCACACACACACACACACACACATACACATACACACACTCTCTCTCTCTCTCTCTCTCTCACACACACACATACACACACACACACACACACACACACACACACACTCTCTCTTTCACACACACACACACACACACACACATACACATACACACACTCTCTCTCTCTCTCTCTCACACACACACATACACACACACACACACACTCTCTCTTTCACACACACACACACACACACACACATACACATACACACACTCTCTCTCTCTCTCACACACACACACATACACACACACACACACACACACACTCTCTCTCTCTCTCTCACTGTCTCTCTCTCACACACACACACACACACACACTCTCTCTCTCTCTCACACACACACACACACACACTCTCTCTCTCAATTTCAATTTCAATTTAGGTGAGCTTTATTGGCATGACAAAAACTGTACATGTGTATTGCCAAAGCAGTGGCAGCTGGGCTGCTTACAAATAGTGCACATATGTATTTACAGAAAGAAAAAGAATAATAGTAATAATAAAATATATAAAAAGTATTAACCATGTAGTGCAAAGTGAATTAGTGTATGTGAATGTATAAGTTAGAAATAAAATAAAATAGAATATGGTATTAGATTTACAGAGGCAAAATATACATCTAAGTAATACAACACAGTAATATGGCGTAACATAATCTACATGTGCTGGAAACATCAGGTCAGGGCAGGTTGAGTGTTTTCTCTAACATCATGACAGGCAGACACATACTGAGCAGCAAATACACAGCAGTTCTTGTGTTCTCCTAACAGATACGGCAGTTTCTCCTGGTTCGGAAGAGTTTTAAATGTCTGATGGATCTGCTGTATTTGATCATAGAACCCTGTCCGTATGTCCGTGTATTTGGAGCATTCTGTTAAGAAGTGCAGTTCTGTTTCCATCTGATTCAGATCACAGTGTGAACACAGTCTCTGCTCCGCTGGCAGCCATGTTTTTCTGTGTCTGCCCGTCTCTATCTTCAGCTTGTGTCCGCTGAGTCTGTATCTGGTCAGTGTGCTTCTCAGTTTCTGATCTGACACTGTGTACAGATACTCTGCCATACTGTACTCTCTCTTTAGAGCCAAATAGCATCGCATTTTACTCTGTTGTTCTGTTTGGGTTTGCCAGTGAGTGATGTAGTTCTGTTTGATTTGTGCAGTAATCTGATTGATTCTGATGTGATTCAGAGCATCAGTAGATGTTAGTGGAGCATCAGTACTGAAGCTCTGGATCAGCTGAGGGAGGGGACTGCTTTCTTTGCTCATCTCTTGGTATTGAAGGGCTTTATAATGATATGATTGGGGGTCACTGAGTTTCAGATGTTTCCAGAATTTAATTGCCCTTTTTTGTATCTTTACGATTAGAGGATATTTGCCTAATTCTGCCCTGCATGCGTTATTTGTTGTGTGCCGGTGCACGTGTAATATATTTTTACACAGTTCTGCATGCAGGGTCTCAATTGGATGTTTTTCCCATTTGGTGAAATCTTGATTTGGATTGGTCAGTGGACCCCACACCTCACTGCCATAGAGTGCAATGGGCTCAACTACTGATTCTAATATTTTCAGCCAAATTCTAATAGGGATTTCTATAGGACATTGCCGTTTTATGGCATAGAAGGCCCTGCGTGCTTTATCTCTCAGTTCATTCACAGCATGATTAAAGTTTCCTGTGGATGTGATTTTCAGACCCAGGTAGTTGTAGTGTGATGTGTGTGTTATCGGGTTAGTGCCTAGTGTAAATGTGTGTTGTGTTCCCTGGGATCTGGATCTTTTCTGGAAGATCATGATTTTGGTTTTCTTCAGGTTGACTGTCAGGGCCCAGGTCTGGCAGTATTGTTCTAGCAGGTCCAGGTTCTGCTGTAGACCATGTTGAGTGGGAGACAGCAGAACCAGATCGTCTGCATACAGCAGGCATCTGATCTGTGAGGTGTGTAGTGTGAGGCCAGGGGCTGCGGATCGCTCCAGACTGCTTGCCAGTTCATTGATGTAAATGTTAAATAATGTTGGGCTTAAGCAGCAGCCCTGTCTCACACCACGCTCTTGGGAAAGATACCTCGTACGTTGGGTGCCGATTTTTACGCCACATTTACTTTCAGTGTACATTGATTTGATAAGGTCATAGGTTTTACCTCCTATGCCGCTTTCAATAAGTTTGTAAAACAGTCCTTGGTGCCAAATTGAGTCAAAAGCTTTTTTAAAGTCAATAAAGCATGCATATATTTTACCTTTTTCTTGGTTGACATGTTTTTCAATTAGAGTATGTAATGTATAGATGTGGTCAGATGTGCGGTAATTTGGTAAAAATCCAATTTGACTTCTACTCAGTACCTTGTGTGTGGTGATGAAGTCTAATAGTCGAGCGTTTATTATGCTACAGAATAACTTTCCCAGGTTGCTGCTCACACAGATCTCTCTCTCTCACACACACACACACACTCTCTATCTCTCTCTCTCTCTCTCTCACACACACACACACACACACACGCACTCTCTCTCTCTCTCACACACACACACACACACAAACACTCTCTCTCTCTCTCTCTCACACACACACACACTCTCTCTCTCTCTCTCTCTCACACACACACACACTCTCTCTCTCTCTCTCTCTCTCCCACACACACACACACACACTCTCTCTCTCACACACACACATACACACACACACACACTCTCTCTCTCTCTCTCTCTCTCACACACACTCTCTCTCTCTCTCCCACACACACATACACACACACACACACTCTCTCTCTCTCTCTCTCTCTCACACACAATCTCTCTCTCTCTCCCACACACACACACACACACACACACACTCTCTCTCTCTCTCTCTCTCTCCCACACACACACACACACACACACCCGGGTCTCTTGTGTTTTCGTGTCTGTGGTGTGACGGTGATGTGAAGCTGATCTCTGCCCAGCGTCACCATTAACAAACCACTCGCCAATTTACTTCCCCTCAGATGAAAGAATAGATGGCTAGAAAAAACATAATTGAAAAATTGTGGACAGCTAGAATGAAAGAAAATCAAGCCATGAAAAGAGAATGATTTTAATCCGGCGCAGGCTGGAAATAGTCCTTTGAAACGGACGTGTCTATTATCCGTCGTGTGTGAATCTCATTAAACGGCCATTGTGTGGACACACAGACCCAAGACGAGCGTCTTCATGATGACGGAGCGAACCCCAGAGTAATCTCGTGATCTGCTTTCAGACCCAAGCCGTCTTTGATCCTCAAGTGTTTCTGCTCCATTATGTGACGGTCCGCGTGAAGAAAGCTTCGTGTTCTGTTGAATTCATTCATTCGATTCACAGTTTAAATGCACAACAGATTCACAGTTTATGTAGTACACACGTCAGCTGATGTGACAGCTTGGACCAGGTGAAGGTCAGGAGTGTCCACAGAGGTCACAGTCAGGGTCGTGACCCGACCGACCCTCAGAGGTCATCAGCAGACATCAGGATCACATGATGAGCTTCAGAAAGTCATGTTCTGTGTTTGTGTGTGATCGGTCGGTCCAGTGAACAGATACTAACATGCATCACACAGAGACTGTAATCACTGTGTAACACGTCCTCTCATAACATATTGTTTAAATATAAGGTTTGTGCTGATGTGTGTTCGTCCGTGTATAAGTGTGGAGCGCAGGGGTGGCTGGGTAAACCGCTAATCGCCACGGCAACCAGCCCCTCTAGCACACGTATGTTCTCAAACCCTGATGCTTTATTCACTCTCTTCAGTGATTCATTCCATGACGGAACGCATCCGAACACAGAACATCGACTGAGATAAAGTATTATTCAGAGTAGCTTCACTACTGACACAACTCATGACTTTATCACACGGATGTTGGAAAATTTAATGTTGGAAAATTATGGAGTGTAGCTTTAATATTTAAGAATTGCTGAGAAATGTTTAACTTTCTAATCAAACATCTGCCTGCATTTAGAACCGTCAAACTATGGTTGATTTTATCAGATTTTAGGACACTCTTCACAGTGTTTTTATATTGAGATATATTTTATAAACGTTCATGTTTTCATACTCTTGACACTCTAGTCAATCTTTAGTTAAATAATAAAAAAACTAATTTATATATTTTTTAACATAGAAATGATCCTAGTTTGTACTGTCATATTGATTTTTGATGATTTTTTTCCTCATTAGAGAGAATATTCAGATGATGAGGATGCTTTGATCTGTTAACGCCTCATTGTTATTTTTATAAACTCTATTTTGTCACTTTTTCATGCTGTTTTAATGGCTATAATTCAATAAAATACTTATTTCTCAAACAAATGCATCATCCAGGGATTTGGGGAATGGGACAGAAAGACAAAGACATCTCTCAGATTGAATGGGGGTCTCTGTCAGATTGGGATGTTTCACCTGAGACTGAACACATCCAGCTAAATAAAGGACAACATCTGTTCATATCAGGAGCTCAAATGTTTGTCGCGCTCTCTCTCAGCACATGAGTGACCCCACCATGACCTCTGCTGACCCCAGGTGCCTAACCCTAACTTGCTTTCGGTCACTTTTGGCTGGTCACTGGAGCATAGGTCAAAGTTCACAGGCTGATCTCCACAGTGACGTGTCCCTCAGCATAAGGAGCAGACAGATGTAAAAGATGTTTAATATGGTCTCGTCGTCTGTTTTCAGACAAGATAAGAGCTGTAGAAGCAGAGCTGCAGAGTCTGATGTCGAGCACTGATGTTTCATTGGACACCAGAAAAGCATCGGAGTGAGTTTTGATACTTGTAACCATCCTCTTCTCTTAAAAAAATAGAAGACAAAATCCTTAATCATGCCAGATAAAAAGAGAAACATTGCCATCAAACGCTTAAAGACATCAGTGAGTGAAATGATCAAGCCACTTCACGATCAATTCACGATCAATTCTGTTGCTTTTAAAAGTATCTGAACAGATGGGTGTTCTGATTTTTGTCATTATCATAATTTTGTCACTGTTGAAGTGATTCTTTCACAATCATCAGTTGGCATTTTAATTAGTTCACGATTTGGCTGTGAATTGTGTTTTTGGGATTGTGGTAAATGGCTTTAAATCACTTGTGCAGAAAACATCAGTCTGTCCAACAGCAGATTTATCAATTACTGACCATAACAACCCATCAGATTTCATTTGGCTTTGATTGCAGCATCATAATTGATCAGGACGCTGCTAAAAGCTTAGGTTCTTCGCGGTCACATCACCAAATCATACAGTGAGCTGTCAATCATTCCATCACCTTCAGCTCTGACCCCACAGATGACTCCAGATCACGGGATGTGCGGGTCACATGATGACTCACAGTAGATGTGGTTTGAGCGATCTCTTTACATTTCAAAACATCTATTGCATAAAAAAAATCATGTATTAGTGAATCAGTCTGAATACACATCTGTGTAACCAGCAGTCGTTGTGTTTGAGTGGAGGTGCAGTCTGGGTAATGATTCAGGGATGCTGCTGAAACGCTTTCTCAGCTTCACATCAGGTCCTCTGCTGGAATGAAGCAAGAACATGAATGAGCTGTTGAGTGATGAATCTGAGTTTAAAGGTTCAGTCTGGAGGAAGTGAGGCGTGTTGTAGATGTATGTGGGTCGTGCGTGTCGATGGCGTGCTCGTGTGTCGTGAGAAACGCTCCAGGCTTCAGATGTTACTCTAGAAGCATGAGATCACACCAAACTCTTTCTGATCGCACAAAGCCCGTGAAACGTTTGTTCCTGATGTCCTGAGAGCTTCTGTGAGATCTTGACCTGAAAGTTTTCATCGTTTCCTGATTGTAAAAGGTGCGGCACATGAGAGGATTCAGAAAGTGAGGTGAAGGACGGGACTAGTTATTAGTTTTTAGTTACACAATAATATGTGACCCGCGGCTGAGGAGGTGTTTGTTAAATAATCAGGAATTAAAGTCTGATTGTCCGAGTGGCAGCAGCAGGTCTGTAACTGAGATCTGCGGCCTGGTTTCAGCTTCGCCTGAAGGAACAGAGGAACTTGACGCTCAGACGACGTGCTAGTTCTGAACCTGTAAGCTGGACGCCTGCGGTCATGATGAGACTGGTCAACAGCAGAGGCCATGTGGCAAAAATATATTTTAAATATGTGGTAAATAGATGTTGTTAACAGTGAAGCTCAATCAAATATTTTAGAAATCGAAATTATATGTAGTTTCAATCTTCATCTATCAAAAAAAAAAAAAAAAAAAATATATATATATATATATATATAAATAATGTAAAATATAATGTAAGCTTAATATATATATATATATATATATATATATATATATATGCTTTTCAAAAATGTACAAAATATATATTTACTTAAATATTTTTTGAAACATTTTAGCATTTTTATTTTTGAATATATTTGAAAACACAATTTTGTACTGAATGGGTTTTATTATCCATTTTGTCCTGAGAAATGAAAAAAAAAAAGGGATATTCGCCCTAATTTGAGTCTTGTTGCTAATGTACTGTAGATCAGCTCTGACTCTGGCGTCTGATTGGATGAAAAATACAAAACAAAACAAAAAACATGATTCGACCAGTTCAGGTAATACAGTATATACTGTTGAAGAAGATATGACAAGGAAAAAAAGTGCAAACCAGAAAAAATACAGACCGAACTAATTCAAAATACGAGGCTGAAGAAGAGCATGTCACTGGAAACATCACGTCTGTTTTGGGACTGTCAGTCAGGAAAGCTCCTCCCCCTGTTGTGACGTCATCGTCACATGTCAGCTGATTGATGAAGTTCATCTGTGAAGACCAGGCGTCTGTCAGCAACTCAAACCCCTTCCTCCTCAAATAAGCAGAAAACACGTGCACTCGCTTCTCTCGAGAGCTCTGAGGTCAGAAGGTCACGCGGACACGCGCACGGGTCTCTGACGCTCCTCCGCTTCACCTCCATTAGCGCGACTGCAGCCGGACGAGGAAGTCAATTTTCCAATTTAGCAAACACAAAGATGACAGGAAACGGCGCAATTTAGTGCAGATGAGGGGTAATTACCTCTAAAATCAACGCCATTTCATATGAAGCTCAAGCCATCATAATGAGAGCGATGCAGTCATTACTGTTCATTAGAGGAATTAGTAACATCATTTAATAAACGCACAAATAATGTTTAGGATATTGAAGCAGCAGCCGAAGCCATTAGACAGAAGCAAAGCTTTCTAATGCAATAATTGCAATGTTCTACACAATCTCGGTGTGTGTGTGTGTACCATTCACTCGGTCAACAAACAAAAGCGTTTCTGTCTGTGAATCTGATTGGATTTCATGTCTCTTTTTGTAATGAATTCATACAATCACAATTCAAAGAATTAAATCCACATTTCATAAAACTATGACATGAATGACGAGAACTTCATGAGACAGCAGATCTGAGAAAGATAGGGTAGATGACACTCATGTTCAATGTATAAAAGGGGTATTTTATTGTTCTTAAGCACATAAAGATACACACACTGGAGGGCACAAACAAAATGAAAACACGTGAATTGTATCTGTTGACAGAGACAGAATAAAGAGACAGACATGAAGGAAACGAGTGTTTTGTGTGGCAGCAGAACGTCTGCGATCATCTGCCGCTTCACGTGGATCTGTGAACACAAGAACACACACACATCAGTTCATGAAGGACCGCCCACTCACCTGTCAATCAAACACTTGTGTACCAGCCCACAAACTCACTGAACGCCTGATCAATACACATGCAGAGAAACAGAGATTTAAGAGATGTCTGTATGTGCTCAGACCAGAGACACGTAATGCAGCAAGCGTCTGCTAAAGCTCTTTCTGATGAGACCACTGCACAGACACACAGCGCTGAACACACACACACACACACACACACACACACCGATAAAGAGCTGAAACAACCCAGCGGTGTTTGAGCAGAAACACTCACACAGCAGGAATCAAACACATTAAACAGCAGGACGGATGGCAGACGTGATTGAACAGGAGGGAAGCGGGACTCACTTGGGCTTGGTCTCGGCGTCGGTCACCTGGCGGATGAAGACGGCGTCGGCGGGGTGAGACACGTCCCCCTGCTCCTGCATGTACGACGAGGCGATGGCCAGCAGAGAGCCGTCTGTACTGAACGCCAGAGACGCGATGCTGGTCGGGTAACGGTGGAACTGACACAGACGCTTCTTGTGGAACGGATCCCAAATGTTCACGAAGCCGTCAGAACCGCCTGTGTGCGCACAAAAACACACACACACACACACACACAGAGAGAGAGAGTCATTTCTCAGTCCGAGTCTGGGTTACACAAACAGAAACTGCAGACATAATGGAAACGTTTTCTCTGAACTTGTAAATCATGTTTTGTGTTCACTGGTTCATTTGAACAGTTCCTGTGACGAATTAAAGACATTTATCAAAGTGCAAATTTTCAATGTGGTTGCTGCACCTCAAAATAATGACTGTTTTCAGACAGGTTTCCCATCAGTCACTGCTCAGGCTAACTCCAGACTAACATGCTAACACTGCATCTGTTCCTAATCTGCATATAGTGAATACAAATGTTCTCTAATTCAATGAAAGCTTTTGAGTGTTTGCTAATAAGTGAACATGAGAGTAATTCTGTCAGTAATGAAGAGCGTGAGTGTGTGGATGGGTACCGGTGGCAAACGTGTTGTGGACGCTGTGGAAGGAGATGGCGTTGACCGGATAGACCTGCTCGATGCCGTTCTCCTTCAGTCTGTGGCACTTGAAGGCGTATTTCTTCTTCTGCACCTCCAGACTGGGATCCAGATACTCCACAGCGACTCTGCCCTCGATGGAGCTCAACACATAACCCTGAGAACACACACACACACACCGCGGTCAAGATGACCAAACCCTCTCACAGGAGCAGTGCACCACACGGAGAACTCATCACCAATAAAACAGTTTTAAGCGTAGGACATTTACAGATGCAGCGAGGAGCCCAGACTACTCTCAGTGACCGAGTGACGCTTGTGATCATCACATTGGTGCAGAACACAGAACAGTTCTTCGTGACTCTATATCTCAAGCTGCAAAAGACTTAGTTCCCACTTTAAGTGAACCTTAGTTCCCAGATCATCTACAAGATGGATTAATGCTGATAAAGTCAAGAATAAATGAGACAAACACATGACAGTATGATTGAAATGTTAAAATGTAAAAAAATAAAATAATAATAAAATAAAATGTGTTTATTCTGCGGCACCTAAACACAACTACAACTACAGTAATAGTCAAAAGTTAGGAAACATAACTTTTAAATGAGTATATTCTGCTCACCACAGATGCTTTTATTTGATCAAAAACAAAGTAAGAAATATTAAATATTATTCTACTGTAAAACATCTGTGTTAAAGTGTAATGTATTTCTGTGATGCTCCGCTGTATTTTCAGCATCATTCCTCCAGTCTTCAGTGTCACATGATCTTCAGAAATCATGAATAATATGATGGTTTGTTTTTTAGGGTGTGTATTTTTTAAATAAAAATGTATACTTTATTCATCAAGTATGCATTAAATTTATCAAAACTGACAGTATCTGACAGTAAAGACATTTATAAAGATTTTTTAAGAATGTTCTTTTAACCTTTATACTCAAAGAAACCAGAAAAAAAAAATTCACAAAACATTTATATTTTTAATATTGAAAATAAATACAATTATAGTAGCACCAATAATAAATGTTCAATCAAATCATCATATTATTCTGATTTCTGAAGATCATGTGACACTGAAGACTGGAGGAATGATGCTGAAAATACAGCGGAGCATCACAGAAATACATTACACTTTAACACAGATTCACACAGAAAACAGATGTTGTCAACAGCATGTGAACTGTGTGATGTAAAAGATTGTGCTGATTAATTATTATTTTGTACTGTGTTTTATCACTAATGATCGCCTTTCTTCCATAACGATAAAGAAAATCATTTTTAACAGACCCATGGAAACTGTATTTGTCCTAAACTGGTGTGTGTGTGTGTGTGAGACCTGTTTGTTGGGGAAGGCTCGTATGCAGCGCGTCTGATATTTGAGGCTGGACTCTCGCCTCTGCTGCACGTATCCCATGTTCCTCAGGTCCCAGACGAGCACACGTCGCCCCGCGGTCCCCACGATCAGACGGTCTCCAGCGACAGACAGTGTGTAGACCTGAAACACAGTCAGACATCAGACGCCGCTCGCTCCGTCACACACAAGCTCCGTCTCTCGTCTGCTCACCTTCTCCGGCTGTGTGAAGGTCCCGGCGTTGCAGGGTGTTCTGGGATCCCAGAGCCTCACAGACATGTCCCAGCTGCCCGTCACCATCACATTGACCTCCGGACAGTACTCCACGCAGCGGATGGGAGCGTCGTGCGTCCCCACGATGGTGTCTGAGGAAGAGCACAGATACAGTCAAGCACCAGCGTGATGTTTAGTCACGAGCGTCTGGTGTTCACACTCACCCTGATCCGTGTTCAGATCGTGTGTCTTCAGCTGAGCGTCCAGACCGCCGCTCCACGCGTGAGCCGGATCCTGAGACAACACGAGACACAGAGTTAGACACAGCAGAGGGCCAATGTGTGGTTCTGCAGGGTTCTGTGGTGCTCCTCACATAGAAAGCACAGTCCAGCACCGGCGCCAGATGCTGGTACTTCATCCTCATGCTGTTAGCGCTGACGTCATACAGCCGGACCGTGCTGTCCCACGACGACACTAGCAGGAACTGAGCCGAGCTCGGGCTGAACTTCACAGCCGAGACGCTGTCCTCCGGACCCTGGGTCAGCTTGAACTCATTGGTGCCGGTCATCTGAGAGAACACGCGCGCACACACACACACACACACACACACACACACACACACACACACACACACACACACACACACACACACACACACGTTACATCAGCAGCTCCTGCAGAGTGTGTGTATGTGTGTTACTGTGATCATCATCGTGTGTTTGACTCAGTCTCGAGTGAACCGTTATTAAACCGAGTGTAACGCTAGCGTTAGCTTCATCTGAATGACGCACATTGCGCGGCTTCTGAACCTCTAACCGTCGCGTTTGTATTCACAACTCAATCTTCCGCTGTAAAAGCTCTCTGAAACACAGCTGAACGTTTTATTTCACATAAAAGTTTATTAAAATAAGCAGAATTTCCGTTAAATCTCACCGCGCCGCTCTTTTCTGTTGCTGCTCTGCCGCTCATCGATGCTCTTCTCTGATTGGACGCATTCACAACAAAGCTCTGCTCTCATTGGTGCGTTTCAAAACTCCCTCTAACGTTCTTTAGCAATGATTGGTTAAAAGGATTTACTTCCGGGGACGAGCGGGGACACGAAACAGCAAAATATCGCGAGATGTTGTTGTGTATTTCTGTTTTAATTTACTCAATGCGATCGTCACAGTTAAAATATCTGTGCTACATTTCTAAGAAAAAATTGGGAATTGTATTTTTTTTCTTTAGCGTTATATTTGTCTGAAATGATATTCACTGTCAGTCATTAATCAGCATGTTTTATTTATTTGCTGATATAATTCTGTGATGTTCACTGAATAATAACTAAACCGTGATACTTAGATATGGAATTATGTAATAATTTACATGATATAACATAAAAGGGGGCTGTTTGGGTAATGTGATGGTATTTCTTGGTTTCTTTAGTTGTATTAAATTAAATCCAGTAAAGGTTTGTGATTTATTCCATTCATTATTCCATGCTTGAGCAGCTTAACCCTTTCCCATTGATGCCCAAATTGCGCTTTTTCCAAGCTATTTATTAATTATTATTATTATTATTATTATTATTATTATTATTATTATTTTATTAAATGCTTTTTGTGAAGGCCTGTCCAATCTATTAGTGAATTAATGAATAATAATTTAGCCGTGAATAAAATGATCCACATGATGACCTTACGATCTCATACAGGACCATTCCTCATGATAGTGATGAGCTTGAACACTTTCTTTAACACTTTTAAGATGTCTTGCCTTAAATGACAACATCAGCTCAACACATGATACCTTTCTGTACTACTGAAGCTGTTAACTACCCACGGAGGAGGAAACAATGCTATATTATCATGACATACGCTGTTCTGTAAACTGAGCCAAAAAATAAATAAATAAAATAAAAACATTTTGGGAGGGTAACATTTGGGTAATTGGGAGCAGTGTTGGGGAAATTTACATTTAAAAGTAATGCATTACAGTATTGTGTTACTCCCTAAAAAAGTGACTAATTATGTTACTTTGTTACTTTTTTATGAAAAGTAATGCTTTACTTTACTAGTTACTTGAAAAAAGAAAATCTGATCACGTAACTTGAGCACCTGCCCCTCTCTGGACGGCTCTGATGTGGATCATCCTTATCCTCATCCTCATCACCCTCATCCTCATCATCATCTTCATCATCCTTATCCTCATCATCATCCTCATCACCCTCATCATCATCATCATCATCATCATCATCCTTATCTTCATCATCATCATCATCCTCATCCTTATCCTCCTCTTCCTCATCATCCTCATCCTAATCTTCATCACCCTTATCCTCATCCTCATCATCTTCATCACCCTTATCCTCATCCTCCTCATCATCTTCATCATCATCATCCTCCATATAAAAACTAACCATGAAAATATCTGTAAGATGTAAAGCAACAGTTACATGTCAAACCCGAGAATCAGTAATAAACTCCGGGAGACGAAATGTATTTGTGTGGAAAGTGAGTCTAGCTTCATGAATGTTGGTTATTAATTCTAATTTCTGCGCGGATTTGATGCTGAATCTCTTATTCCTCAGCTGCTTCATCAGACTCCCAGCATCAGACGACACGCGCTGTTGTAGGCTACTTTAAATAAAATAAAAAATCCTCCTGAAGCGCGTGCTCGCCGGTTTTCAGTCAGTCAGGGAACGCGCATAAAATAACGCATCGCTTATGAAAATCTGATGTGAATTATCTTTTAATTAATATTTATGTCGTAGTGACTGATCCAGTTTAGGATATAAAACCCTCATTATGTACTGTTTTAGCTGTATATCAAATACATGATATTATAGGTAGGCCTCCGTGAAGCGAATTCTTACAGATTTGTAGTAAGATTTTAGTATTTTAGTGTGCTGTTTTACAGATACTATTTTTAATAATACAAAACCACGAATTTCCGCGAGAATATAAATGCTATTAATACTAAGAATTAAGAAATACTATTTTAATTCAACTGATTTATTTTACGCAACTTAACCATTGCGTGAGAATAATAATTTACGAGAATCAAACCACAAAATATAATTACCGGTGTAATAATGGCAAGGCAATGCAATTTATTTGTAGAGCACCATTCTCCACCATTAAAAACAACAGTTTGTTGACCAATGTGCCTTACATCTTTTAAAACATGTACACACAGAAAAACCCATACATTAGGCTACACACCAATATTATACAGCTCAGAGACCACGGACCACACAACACTAAAATACGAAGTGTCACTAAATAAAACAAGCCCTGGAAAAGATGAGTTTTCAGAAGACATCTGAAAGAGCCCGATGTGAAGCTGCTCTAATATTTAACTTCAAATAAATGCGCAGTAAATCTAACTAATATATATATATATATAGGCTATATGTTTATTTGACAGGGACCGTGCACAGTTCAAGCCCTGTACCAGAGTTAGCAGTAAAGCTAATTTACATGTGGTCCCTGGACAAGGAAAAAAAAATAAAAAAAATAAATAATAAACATTTTTTTTCTCCTCCTTACAAACATCAGATTTTATTTGGCACCAGCAACATAAATGTTATTGAACGCGGTGTATGACTGAAGTTCTTTGACAGAACCATAATTACATGTTTTAATTTAGATTATAATATGATTTTAGCCGTAATGTCAAAATAACATCCACGCTTTCATAAAAACACTGATTTCTATTCTCTATTGTCTATATTATCTTAAAGATAAATAATGAGATAATAAATTAATATAAAATAAACTTATGTTGATGACAAGAGCTCATAATTATAATAGAAGCGCTTTATTAAGTCACATCTTTAGAATCACAAACACATTCAACAATGAACATTTATTCATGATCATATAAAAATCCTCTAAAACCCCAGACAAATTCACCGATTATTTCACAAACATGGTTCATAATTTCAACATTTTCAAGCGTTCCTCAGACAATAAAATATATATATTTACGAGTGCATGTGAACGTTCAGACTGAGAAATAAAGTCAATAACAATTAAATTCAGAGCAATACTGGGGGGTCCTGAAATGTGAATGTATGTATATATAAAAAATAAAAAATAAAAATAAAAAATCGTTTTTCCAGCATTTCCTTATTTTACGGAATGTTATGAAACACAAGAACCGAGACTGATTCACTTTACTGCGGCATTTCAAATGAAACGAGAGATATGGGAAAACAATAATAATAATAATAATAATAATATACAGCTGCAGCTATCGTTTGCTGAACTAAGTGCTCTTCCTCAACAAAGCGAGATTTAAAATAAAATAATAAAAATAAAAATATGTGAGGCGAACTTTCTGTTTTTAGCTCGGTCCTGACAGAGTTTAACTCCTGGATCAGATGATGAACTCTCTCATGGGTTAGTTAGTTAGTTCCGGTTGAGTCTCTCGTACCGCTGCGCCGCGGCACCAGGTTTGAGCCTCACACGGGTCTGATCAGCGAATGCGGGTAATAAAGTGCGCGCGTGAAGGTCAGACCCGCGGCGCGCGCGCTCTCCGCGTGCTCGTGGTACAGGATGGGCACGCGCACGATCCTCTGCGCGTGACTGAGGTTCGCGGCCTCGAGCTCGGCGGCGATCTGTCTCTTCCACTTGTTCCTGCGGTTCTGGAACCAGATCTTGACCTGTGTCTCGGTCAGGTGCAGCGCCGCCGCGAGCCCCGCGCGCTCCGAGCTGCTCAGGTAGCGCTTCAGGTCGAAGGTGGACTCCAGCTGGAACACCTGCGCGCGGGAAAACACGGTCCTGGTCTTCTTCTTGCGACAGAGTTTCTTCTGCTCGTCTGAGTCCGAGTCCTCCAGAAGAACCTCCTCATCCTCCTCTTTAGGATCCGGGTCCTCCGCTTCTCTGGTTCGACCCGCTGCTGGACACACAACACACACACAATACTTCACCATCAAACACTTCTGACCAGTCTGACCCATTTAAACGCCTTCATGACGCCCAGAATAAACTCTTCAGTCTCAAAACTAAGCGGGTGTAATTATAGACGAACACATAATAATAATAATAATAATAATAATAATAATAATAATAATAATAGCAGCTCACCCGCGGGTGTGTTCGGGTGTCCGCTCGCGCAGCTCCAGGGGGCGAGCCGCAGGAAGCTGAGATCCGGGAGATTCATGTGAACTCTGGGTTTGTCGGGTTTGTTCAGCAGGTTCTTGATGGAGAACGGAGAATCTTTCACTTCTTGTGTTTTGTCCTCCATCGGTGAGACTGTCACTGATGATGATGATGATGAAGAAGAAGAAGAAAGTTACTCCAGTCTGAAGTCAGAAGCGCAGCGCTGATCCATGAGAGAAGAACTGAGGCGATCCTGCGCGCGCTGAGACAAGAAGAGGAGCAACAGGTAGAGAGGGGGGGGGGGGGGGGGAGGGAGAGGGGGGGGGAGACAGCAGGTGAATGTGTGTGTGTGTGTGTGCACCACAGTGATCCTTGGTATGTTTGTAGTTAAAGCAAGTGGTATCAAATGTTCATACACTATAATTCGTTATATTTCTAAGATAATAATCAATTCTATTACTGTGTTTAATTATTATTATTGTTATTATATTATTATATTTTGTACATGTATACTAAGCTTTGGCAATATTGTATCATTTACAGTCATGCCAATAAAGCAAAATTGAGAGATAGGTGTGTGTGTGTGTGTGAAATATGAAATTAGAATATGAATCCTCTGTGTAAAGGATGAAATGCCTAAAAAAATGTTTTTGTCAGCATATAATGCAAATTGGGAAAACGACGAAGCTTGGAATGATTGCTTTTGATTGTTTTCATATTGTTTCTCTGTTTTCTTTACTGCGGTGGCACCATTTTTATCTAAATGCTTAAATCATAGAAAAAGAAGAGATAGTGACTGAAACGCATCAAGACAAACTATAATTTACTCATATGACTCCTAGACTCGACTCCCTGTTTATAAATTTATGACTTGTTATTTGTAATATCCACACAACGTGTTTATTGATGCAAGAGATTTCGGTTTTTATGAACAATTTCATTTTCGCGCTGTGAGCGCCATCTAGCGGCCAGACTGCGCATGCGCACATGAGAAGCTCGTGCAGTGCACTGCGAGACAAGTGTACTTACTAGTGAAAAGAAATAAAGCATGACATAAAAACAATGTTTTTACTATTTGTTACTAGGAATAATATTTTTTAGCAAGTCTTTCTGCCCAAATATGTTTAATATCACTGGTGATTTAGTTTGTATTTAGACAGGGTCTGTGCGAATTCATTGAGTCGCAGTAATGAGTCAAATCACTGACCACCAGGGTCTGATGATGATCACTGACCTTACAGTAAACTACATTAAACCCAGACCAGAGCTGATGGTGAGCCACTTCTGGACCACGAGAGACCACAAGAGACCAGCGCTGACCTCGAACCGCACACAAGAGACCAGCAGGACTGAGTTCATGATGTTTATTCAGCAACACAAACACAAACACGAGAGACCAGACTGATCTCAAATCAGCAGCCGTCTGCCATCAATCAGGCACTGAATCAATCAGAAACTCTAACAGGAATATAAACCGGGTCTAACAATAGCTTCATTTTAAAAATGAGAAGACGTCAGAAAAAAGACTCAGGAAAGACTTCGACTCCTTTGCTGTGATATAATTTGAATCTTACTACAAATAACCAGAGAAGCATCAGAGGATCGGTGAAGAGTCAGATACGGTTGAGTTAGAGACAGATGTGATCTCAGAGACGAGACGGACTACAGCTTAATCATCTCTTCAGCTGTCTCGGACACACAGGTGTTCATCCGTCGTATTCCTGGTCGATCATCTTGGCCATGGTGCTCAGCTGGATGTTAGTGGTTCCCTCATAAATGGTTCCTGCAGGAAACGGTTCAGTCTGTCAGTGTTAAACTGGTTTCTTCATGACACACGCGTGTGCTTCACTCACCGATCTTACAGTCTCTGTAGTATTTCTCGATGGGATAGTCTTTGGTGAAGCCCACGCCACCCATCCACTCGATGCACTTAGATGTGGTCAGAGTCGCAACCTGAAACACACACTGACCTCAGAACAGCAGCTTGTGTCTGCCACAGAGTAACACATTTAACAGGTGACTGACCATCTCATGTGACTTTTGTACAAATCTGAACAGAGATATAAACTCATTTCTGGAGGCACAGATGTCAGACGAGGTGTGAGTGCTGGACTGACCTCCGCGGTGAAGTATTTGGCCATACAGGCCTCTTTAATGAAGGAGCGTCCGGCCTCCTTCAGACGCGCAGCATTGTAGGTCAGCAGTCGAGCGGCTTCCAGCTGCGTGGCCACATGAGCGATCTGGTGCTGCATGCCCTGCTCACACACACACACACACACACATGCGCTGGAGGTCACGTGACCTCCATGACCTCTAACACGCAAGACACACAAAACAGCAAAACTACCTGGAAATCAAAGATGCGTTTGCCAAACTGAACCCTCTGTCGGGTGTAAGGAACCGTGTGATCGAAACAGCCTTGAGCCAAACCCAGCATCTGAAACACACACACACACACACACAGAGAGACACACACACACACAGAGAGACACACACACAAACAAACACACACACACACACACACAGAGAGACACACACACACACAGAGAGACACACACACAAACAAACACACACACACACACACACAGAGAGAAACACACACACACACACACACACACACACAGAGACACACACACAGAGACACAGAGAGACACACACACACACACAATTATGGATTTAATTGCACAGACAGTCTCAGATGAAAAAAAAAAACATGAACTGATCTGAATAATGACACTATTATCTTCTGCTTTACAGATGAAACCGTATTTAATTGACTAAATAAAAAATCTGAAGTTATTTTTCTGTATTTTGTGAAGTGTTGTGGAAGTAAACAGGAAGTGAAGCACACCTGTGCTGCGATCCCGATGCGGCCGCCGTTCAACATCCCGATGGCGTATTTATAACCGTGACCCACTTTCCCTAAAATGTTCTTCTCGTGAACCTGCATCAGACGACGTAGATGATTTGAGTTAATATCATCATGAAACATCCGGTGACGTCCAGAGCACAGAGGACTCATTACCTTCATGTTGTCGAAGGTCAGAGGACACGTGGAGGAGGCTCTCAGGCCCAACTTATTCTCCTTCCTGCCGATGTGAAGCCCCTCCGTGTGTCTGTCCACGATGAAGCAGGTGATGCCCCTGTAACCCTGCCACACACACACACACACACACACACACACACACACACACACACACAATCAATCAGTGACCATATGAGCTGCACATCTGCTGCACTGAACAGGATTTTAAAGGAGTTCAGCTTCCAGTCTCTAGTTCTGTGACGCTTCACTGTGGTCATGTGACACGGCCCGCGTTCAGTGTGTGTGTGTGTGTGTGAGAAAACCTGATGAGACTGAATAAGAGAACAATCCCAGTTCAGCATATCATCGACATCAGTTTGATTACTGAACATTCTGTCCATGTAAGTTACAGGAAGATTTGACATCATAAAAACACACTTAAGGAAACAGATCTAGAGCTGAAACTGGTGATGAACAATAAAAACACTGACAGCCAATCACAATGCATCCTGCTTTAAAGAGCTCCAGCAACAGGTGACAATAAACAGATATAGGTATAAAAAAAAACTGAACGTTACTGAGCATCGATACAGATGCCAATACAGTTATCAGTATACCGTATTTTTCGGACTATAAGTCGCATTTATTTAGAACCAAGAGAAAACATTACCGTCTCCAGCCGCGAGAGGGCGCTGTGTGTGTTCAGTGTAGACTACAGGAGAACTGAGCAGTATAGAGCGCCCTCTGGCGGCTGGAGACGGTAATGTGAACTCTTGGTTCATCTCTCTTAGTTCATTTCTCTTGGTTCATGTCAAATTAATTTTGATAAATAAGTCGCACCTGACTATAAGTTGCAGGAACAGCCAAACTATGAAAAAAAGTGTGACTTATAGTCTGGAAAATACGGTAGTTATCATTCATGGTCTTAATTCAGCGGCTGAAATAAAGTCAGAATCAGATTCAGAGGTTTTAGATCTCCACAGGTGTGTGAACTGACCGCGGCCGGATCTGCGTTTGCCATCACCAGAAACACTCCGGCATGTTCTGCGTTACTGATCCACATCTTGGAGCCGTTGATGATGTAATAATCCTTGTGTTTCTCTGCTTTAGTCTTCAGAGAGAACGCGTCGCTCCCCGACTCTGACTCCGACAGACAGAAGCTGCCGACCTGAAGAACAGAAGAAGCCTCAGTCACAGAAACGCTTTCAGAGCTGGTCTGAAGGTCGGGGTGTTACCGTATCACTGGCCAGCCGCGGCAGATACTGCTGCTTCTGCTCCTCCGTCCCCAGGTTCATCAGCAGTGTGTTAATCAGTGTGTTCTGAATATCACACAGCACAGACACCGACGGGTCCACCTTCGCCAGCTCCTCGATCACCAGGATGGAGGAGAAGAAGGAGGAGCCCGTGCCTCCATACTCCGCTCCGATCTCGATCCCCATCAGCTGACACACACACACACACACACACACACAATTACATGAAACTAATGAGAAGAAGCAGGTGTGTCTGTGATTTTGTGATGAGATGAAACTCACGCCCTGCTCGAACAGAGCACTGATCAGATCTGCATCCATCACCGAATCCTCGTCCATCCTGGAGACAAACGGGGCGATGCGCTCCTGGGCGAATTTCCTGACTGGTGAAGAGAAGAGTGTTAATGAAGAGTGTTTCTGTACTCACCTGTGTCTCGTGAACAGCGTTTCACCTGCGTCTCTCATCATGCTCTCCTCCTCTGAGAAACTCTGCAGCGGTGGAAACGCAGTTCTGATCACATCATGATGAGCTTCTGATGCTGCGCGCGAACACAAGCACCTGACCGCGGCGCGCGAGCGAGACAGAGACCCAGAGACCTGCAACACACCAGACACACACACACACACACAAACACATCAGACACACACACACACACACACATATCAGACACACACACACACACACACCAGACACACACAGGACAAACATCAGACACAAACACACACAAACACATCAGACACAGACACACACACACAAGACAAGACAAAGATGACAAAGAGCTAATTAATTCAATCATAAAATTTTTTTATTTTAGAACAAACCCTTAAAAAAATGTATGTGCATTTATTTTCTGCATGTGACCAATAAAAGGTGAACGTGAATCTCAGAAGGACTTCCTGTGAATATTGTTCTTCAAACGAACCTGAACCAACAGCAACACACCGGTAACATTCAGATGACTTTCAGAGACAAACACTTATTAATCTGCCTTCAGTCTGTCTAATCCACGACTGTCAGTAATGAATATGACACACATGCATAAATCATGTTTGAGAATTAAGATCATCTCTCATCTAAACATTAGGCTTCATTATAATAATCGATCCATGTCCGTCCTGTGATTTATTGTGATTAGTTCTGCTGCGCGTCCATCACACGTGTTCTCAGTTCATGTCAGTCACGTGTCATACATGTGTGCTCAGTGTCCCGCGTGCTCGACGCTGTAACTGTAATATCATGCGTGTTATCTGTGGTTTATTAATGTTTCTTCTCACCTGTCGCAGTACTCCGAGCACGGACGCCATCGCGGCTCTGCGTCACCGTAAAAAGCGTCCGGCGGAAACAAACACCAGCGCACAACACTTCATTTTACAGAGACACAACTAAACTAAAACTAAAGTAGTTTTAATTTTAATCAACTGTAATGACATGCGTTAATTAGTATCTCGCTGACGGCGCTCTTTCTCTTTTGAAATGTTTCTCACAAATTAGAAGAAAAAACGCAGAAATGTATGAAATAATACTGACTTAAACTTCTTGGAGTAAAAATATTCAAATTCTAATTATTCATTCTTGAGCGCACTTCAAACTACATATTTTATATACATTTCATATACTTTTATTTATGCTGACATAATTAATGTTTTTAAATCGTCAAGTTAAAAATATACAAATATTACGCGCAGTCAAATGAGTGAAAACGTGAACGTGTAAACTCATGTTAGTAATAATTCATGTAATAATATAATAATGATCAGTCTATCAGCGACGGAGATTGTGACTGATGTCATACAGTAGTATTGTCAATAACTTCAATACTTACAAACCTTGTTGACATTGGTGACAAATGATGGATTTATGCAATTCATTGATCATGTTAATTTAATTTATAGAACTGCAATCTCCATCGTTGTAAAGAAAAACAAACAACATTACAAACGGTTAATGAATATCCAAATGAAAATTAGTCGTTTGACAGATGCATTTGCAGAAACTTTATTAAAATGACATCTAATGCGCAATCATCCATCAAAAAGACTAACCATAGTTTGATTTATTATCAGGAATCAAATGCATGCTAGAGATCAGTCATGTTTCACATGTGTTTAGACACAATCTCGTGTGAGCGTCGCTGGAACATCGCAGACACGTCCATCAGGAGCTTCTCCTCGTCGACGAGCTCCTCTGGGAAAACTGAGACACGACGAAGAACATCCTTCTTCAGCTCCTTCAGGAACACCGTCTTCAGCTCGATCAGTGCTTTAGCCAGAGCCTTCATCACGTCTGGAGACGCCTGGCCTTCTGTGACCAGACAATTTCAATAAAATACAACCGATCAACAACAGTGGTTTACAGCAGCATAAATCAGTGCAAACATGACATGAACAGGAGAAACTCAAAGTGCCATGTGTCTGATCTCTGTACCTCGAGCTGATGTCAGCGTCTGAGAAACCAGTCGTCTACAGGTCTGATCCACCTGATGAAGAACGCTGGACGCACAGAGCCGTCTGTCAGCCTCCTAAAACAGAGAGACAGGGGAAGGAGATCAGTGAGAGGACCATCGGCTCACATTTCTATCCTGCTCCACTGGAATGAGTGTCTTCTCAATGTCACAAGATTTTTACAAAACTGACCCAAAGCACAAAACAGAACTGAAATCACTGTGTGATGCAGCAGTGTCTGAATCATTCACTGTTTAATGGTGACTGTTAATGCATGAATGCGTAAATCCAACAAAGCAAAGCTGTGGTCAGAGGTTATGATGGATCTGATTATGTGAATAAAGCCTGAAGGACTGTGACCTTCTGCTGCGACTCGTCCTGGACCGGGCTCAGAGGGTTTTCCAGCGCAGACACCAGCAAGTCCATCAGCTTCTGTCTTCAGGAGAAAGAAAGAGGAATTCATTTACTAACAGAAAGATTGAAATATGATCCGAGCTGCAGAAAAACAGCACAAACGTCACATCAGCAGGTCAGATGGACGTCTCTGTGTGTGTTTGACCTACATGTGTCCATCTGCGATGTCTTCTGTGCTGTCCAGTGTCAGGCTCTGTTGCTCCCAGGGGTTTCTGATCTCGTTCGGAGGCTCCATTCGCTCACACATCTGCAGCAGAACTTCATCAGGAACAGGCTGAGGTCTGCACCGGTTCCTCTGGAGACACACGTGCAGCGGACACTGGAGAAACACCTGACAGAAACCCACGCCATCTGTCCTCCAGAACAAACACCATCAGAACGTCAGCGCTTGAACTGTGTTAACATGATTCAGCTCAGAAACACACAAACTGCACATACACTTCCTGGCCAGCTGCTGGATCTGGTATCTCATGCTCTGGTAGTAGAAGTTATCGTCCAGCAGAACCACGAGCGGCTGCGAGTGTGTGTGTGTGTGTGTGTGACAGACGCTCTGCTGCTGCTGCATCCGATCAAACCTCATCCAGACTCCATCAGACTCAGAGAGTGTGTGAGTCTGACCGGAGGGTGTGTGAGTCTGACCGGAGAGTGTGTGAGTCTGACCGGAGAGTGTGTGAGTCTGATCGGAGAGTGTGTGAGTCTGATCGGAGAGTGTGTGAGTCTGACCGGAGGGTGTGTGAGTCTGACCGGAGAGTGTGTGAGTCTGATCTGAGAGTGTGTGAGTCTGACCGGAGAGTGTGTGAGTCTGACCGGAGGGTGTGTGAGTCTGACCGGAGAGTGTGTGAGTCTGATCTGAGAGTGTGTGAGTCTGACCGGAGAGTGTGTGAGTCTGACCGGAGAGTGTGTGAGTCTGAATCTGACCGGAGAGTGTGTGAGTCTGACCGGGAGGGTGTGTGAGTCTGACCGGAGAGTGTGTGAGTCGGAATCTGATCGGAGAGTGTGTGAGTCTGACCGGAGGGTGTGTGAGTCTGACCGGAGAGTGTGTGAGTCGGAATCTGATCGGAGAGTGTGTGAATCTGATCGGAGAGTGTGTGAGTCTGATCGGAGAGTGTGTGAGTCTGACCGGAGAGTGTGTGAGTCTGACCGGAGAGTGTGTGAGTCTGACCGGAGAGTGTGTGAGTCTGACCGGAGGGTGTGTGAGTCTGACCGGAGAGTGTGTGAGTCTGAATCTGACCGGAGAGTGTGTGAGTCTGACCGGAGGGTGTGTGAGTCTGACCGGAGAGTGTGTGAGTCGGAATCTGATCGGAGAGTGTGTGAATCTGATCGGAGAGTGTGTGAGTCTGACCGGAGAGTGTGTGAGTCTGACCGGAGAGTGTGTGAGTCTGACCGGAGAGTGTGTGAGTCTGATCAGAGAGTGTGTGAGTCTGACCGGAGAGTGTGTGAGTCTGACCGGAGAGTGTGTGAGTCTGAATCTGATCGGAGAGTGTGTGAATCTGATCGGAGAGTGTGTGAATCTGATCGGAGAGTGTGTGAGTCTGATCGGAGAGTGTGTGAGTCTGACCGGAGAGTGTGTGAGTCTGACCGGAGAGTGTGTGAGTCTGATCGGAGAGTGTGTGAGTCTGATCAGAGAGTGTGTGAGTCTGATCAGAGAGTGTGTGAGTCTGAATCTGATCGGAGAGTGTGTGAGTCTGATCGGAGAGTGTGTGAATCTGATCGGAGAGTGTGTGAGTCTGATCGGAGAGTGTGTGAGTCTGACCGGAGAGTGTGTGAGTCTGATCGGAGAGTGTGTGAGTCTGATCAGAGAGTGTGTGAGTCTGAATCTGATCGGAGAGTGTGTGAGTCTGACCGGAGAGTGTCTGAATCTGATCGGAGAGTGTGTGAGTCTGATCGGAGAGTGTGTGAGTCTGAATCTGATCGGAGAGTGTGTGAGTCTGATCGGAGAGTGTGTGAGTCTGAATCTGATCGGAGAGTGTGTGAATCTGACCGGAGAGTGTGTGAGTCTGAATCTGATCGGAGAGTGTGTGAATCTGATCGGAGAGTGTGTGAGTCTGAATCTGATCGGAGAGTGTGTGAGTCTGATCGGAGAGTGTGTGAGTCTGATCGGAGAGTGTCTGAATCTGACCGGAGAGTGTGTGAGTCTGACCGGAGAGGTGTGTGAGTCTGACCGGAGAGTGTGTGAGTCTGACCGGAGAGTGTGTGAGTCTGACCGGAGAGTGTGTGAGTCTGATCGGAGAGTGTGTGAGTCTGATCGGAGAGTGTGTGAGTCTGACCGGAGAGTGTGTGAGTCTGACCGGAGAGTGTGTGAGTCTGAATCTGACCGGAGAGTGTGTGAGTCTGACCGGAGAGTGTGTGAGTCTGACCGGAGAGTGCGTGAGTCTGACCGGAGAGTGTGTGAGTCTGACCGGAGAGTGTGTGAGTCTGATCGGAGAGTGTGTGAGTCTGATCTGAGAGTGTGTGAGTCTGATCTGAGAGTGTGTGAGTCTGACCGGAGAGTGTGTGAGTCTGACCGGAGAGTGTGTGAGTCTGAATCTGACCGGAGAGTGTGTGAGTCTGACCGGAGGGTGTGTGAGTCTGACCGGAGAGTGTGTGAGTCTGATCGGAAAGAGTCTGATGAAGGAATCTCTCCACACACATTATAACCGTCTTCCTGTGCCACTTCCATTCAGACTGAAAAACAAAACACACAAGTGCTGTAGATTAAAGGCAGGCAGTGTTTAATGAGCCGTTCACACAAACACAGCAGACTACAGTTATCTAGACACAATATAAAAAAATGTTGGAAGAGATATCATATGAAAACAGTTCAACTTCTGTTTTGTTCCTTTGATAGCTGTTTTTGAACACAACACAATCTGTGTGAACTAACCCTAGCAGAGCGATCCAGGAACAATTATTACTGATCACTGGGCCATAAAGACTCCTCATGCCAGTGTTTTCCAGAATTGATGTGTTCAGATCAACAAAGCAAGGCAAGGAAAGTTTATTTATATTGCACATTTCATACACAATGGTAATGTGCTTTACATAAAAGAAAAGTAAAAATCATTAAGAAAAATAATTTCAAAAATAAAACAAGCAATTTAA
Source organism: Carassius auratus (assembly GCF_003368295.1). Taxonomy (NCBI): domain Eukaryota; kingdom Metazoa; phylum Chordata; class Actinopteri; order Cypriniformes; family Cyprinidae; genus Carassius; species Carassius auratus. The sequence continues at coordinate 2,769,351 of NC_039279.1, read as the reverse complement.
AAACTTCTCTCTCACAAACACATGTGCACAGCACACTGTAAATAGAGACACAATAAAATGATTATAAAAAGATCAAAGACAAACCTCCTGCCAGTCGCGCGCCGGTATCAGCTCGTCATATGTCACGAGAAGCGTCCTCCATCCGCGCGTCTGTGCGCGACCCCCGCAGCTCCCGCGCCAGGCGGGTCTTACCGGCCGCCGGTAACCCGCACAGAACGCAGAGACACGCAGCAACGGGAGACATACGGAGACAGTGCTCGTTCAGTCGACGTCACACGCTTCTGACCTGTGCTTCAGATGAACCCACAGAACCCGCCCACTCGCCGAATACCGGTCGCTCATTGGCTACTGGAGTTTTACGTAATGAAAACAGGAAGTGTATTTCGTGCACTTCAGCACCCGCGCCGAAACTCTCCGTTAAAACTTTAACTGGGAAATTGACAGTAACGCAGAGACTGCTGTAAAATAGTAACTTGAACACGTGATTGTCGTTTACAGTATTATTATCTGTTGTACATTCATAAACTTGATCCTCACCAGTGCATTGTATTGTAATTCAGGTGTAAGATCTTCATCTCTGAGACTGTGAGGAGCGCGTGCATGTGTCGGTGATGTCAGACTGTGAGCCGCTCAGGAAGCGCTGGAGGTAAAACCACTTCGATCCGAGCATTACTGAGTGTGTTGAAACTACTGGCGATTGATCATAGCATTTCTATTAAACAGGACTGAAGATGCAGGAGAACCACAGGAATCAGCTCCTCCGTGCTCAGATCATCCTGAAGCTCCAGCTGAGCAGAGGAACCCACCGAAGAGATGCAGCCGGACTCTGGATGACTGGCTGCTGAAGAAGCCCGCAGTGACCCAGAGAAGCTCTCATCATCATCATCATCATACCGAACCTGAGGGGTCCGAGGAGAATTCACGGAAGCAGGAGTGTCCGGAGAGCAAGTTAACCTCGGAGAAGAACTCCGTGACCGAACCCAGACGAACCAGTTCTGCTCCGAACACAGGGACGCGCAGAATCACAAACTTCTTCACTGAAGCTCCAGGGAAAGTCGCGTGCAGAAGGTGGGCATCGCAATATTTCTTTATTAGAAAACAGATGCGTCCATCCAGCTGCTGTGAAGGTGAATGCGCATGCGCTCAACGCGAATCGGGTGTGGCCTAAGGCACGTCACATAATTAATATTCATGACCTGATGAATCTGGTACCGCCCCGAGCCGCTAAAAAGCCACATTTGCTTGTATACATAGTTTTAGGCATAATAATTATACTTTTATGAGAACAGTGCTAGAGTGGGTTTGTGGAAAATTAAGTTTTCTATTTATATTTTTGTATCTGTGTCAAGCAACTACTAAAATATTCAGACTTCGCTTATTAGATGTGTCCTTATTAGATGTTAAAGTGTCCTCTGAACTTAAACATCCTGGAAATGTAATCACCTGCTGTTCAGCATTAATATCTGCTCTGATGCGGAAAGTGGAAGTGAAGGAAACAAAAGTGATTTCTGGTTCGCTCCCGAGAGCACAGTGTTCTGTTCAGAGTGACAGGATGAGAGTCGGTCCCTGGGCTCAAACCTGCTTCATCTGTCGCTCGCGCTGTTCATCTTCTGTCCTCTCACGCTCCTGAGAGCCGCTGTGGTTCATATCTACCTTTCAGATTCTGCTTTAGTGCTCTGATCAGGTCAAGACGACTGTGCTGATGTTGTTGCAGAACATGACTGAGTTCTGTGGGATGATGAAGATGTGGAGGATCAAGTCCTCACTGCAGAACACAAGATCCAGATCCACCTTCCCCACCTTACATATACCTAACCCTACCCATCTCCCAGAGCTCCACCCCTAAACCTAAGAGGCTCCACCCCCTATATGTCCAACCACGCCCCCTGTATCTTGTGTTCTGCAGTGAGGGGCTGCTGGAGGAACTGCTCCTTTCTCAGAGGTTTTCTCAGATCTTCTGCGTGAGTTTGACAAGTAACGAGTTAAAGCTGCTGTAGCCACTGCTAATATCACCTGACAGGTGTGACTGAGAAACTACACCTGAGAAGCCTCCTCAGCCAATCAGAAACTCTCTGTGTGTGCAAGTCATTTTCAGGGTGGACTTGGCTTTTTTAGTCCAGTCTAAGTTGCTTTGCTCTTCTAAGTCAGTTTTCTTTCTGGTCAAACTAGGAGATCCACTGTCAAACCAGCAAAAATACCACACACACAAACTGAAGCTACGCTGACGGACATGATTTTTTCCTCCTCATCCCTGATGCACTCATTACAGGGCAGCAGCGGCAGCAGGGGCTGATGGGAAGGCGTTCAGCGATGATGTCACTGGGCTGGGTGTTCCTGACAGTGACCTGCGCAGGGCGCCGGTGTGCAGCGGCCCGTTACCTGCCCTGAAACCCTCCGACAGACACACGGTCCTGATCCAGGTGAGTGTCAGACCCAACATCAGGGCTGTCACTGCTTTCATAAATGGAAAATATGTTTAAATCAAAGCTTAACAGGAATGAAATATCACTGATGAATAAGTGGAACACATTTGATGAAAGGGACAAACACATGGAAAAATCTAGTTGACAATTATTAAACAAAGTGAAAACCAACAAAAGGAGAAAAGCAACAGGTAAAGTAGATATGATCAGCTTCCAGTGAACGTGTGTAATCTCAGGTGCTGCACACTGCTCCGGGTGTGTGTGTGTGTTCACAGTGTGTGTGTGTGTTCACAGTGTGTGTGTGTGTTCACAGTGTGTGTGTGTGTGTGTGTGTGTTCACGGAGTGTGTGTGTGTTCACAGTGTGTGTGTGTTCACGGAGTGTGTGTGTGTTCACGGTGTGTGTGTGTGTGTTCACAGTGTGTGTGTGTGTGTGTGTGTGTGTTCACGGGGTGTGTGTGTGTTCACAGTGTGTGTGTGTGTGTGTGTGTGTTCACGGAGTGTGTGTGTGTTCACGGAGTGTGTGTGTGTTCACGGAGTGTGTGTGTTCACGCTGTGTGTGTGTTCACAGTGTGTGTGTGTTCACGGTGTGTGTGTGTGTGTTTGTGTGTGTGTTCACAGTGTGTGTGTGTGTTCACAGTGTGTGTGTGTGTGTGTGTGTGTTCACGGAGTGTGTGTGTGTTCACGGTGTGTGTGTGTTCACGGTGTGTGTGTGTTCACAGTGTGTGTGTGTTCACGGTGTGTGTGTGTGTGTGTGTGTTCACGGTGTGTGTGTGTGTTTGTGTGTGTGTTCACGGTGTGTGTGTGTGTGTTCACGGTGTGTGTTTGTGTTCACGGTGTGTGTGTGTTCACGGTGTGTGTGTGTGTGTGTTTGTGTTCACAGTGTGTGTGTGTGTTTGTGTTCACAGTGTGTGTGTGTGTGTTTGTGTTCACAGTGTGTGTGTGTGTGTGTGTGTGTGTTTGTGTTCACAGTGTGTGTGTGTGTGTGTGTTCACAGTGTGTTTGTGTTCACAGTGTGTGTGTGTGTGTTTGTGTTCACAGTGTGTGTTTGTGTTCACGTGTGTGTGTGTGTGTGTGTGTTCACAGTGTGTGTTTGTGTTCACATGTGTGTGTGTGTGTGTGTGTTCACAGTGTGTGTTTGTGTTCACAGTGTGTGTGTGTGTGTTTGTGTTCACAGTGTGTGTTTGTGTTCACGTGTGTGTGTGTGTGTGTGTGTTCACAGTGTGTGTTTGTGTTCACAGTGTGTGTGTGTGTGTGTGTTCACAGTGTGTGTTTGTGTTCACATGTGTGTGTGTGTGTGTGTGTGTGTTCGCACTGTGGAAGGGTTAAATGCAGAGCATGAACTCTGAGTATGGGTCACGTACTTTGCTGTATGTCACATCACTTTTTCTTTATTGTGATGTTAGCTGCACAATTTATTGTTTGATACAAATATTATCATAGAGTATCTAGTATTTCTGTGATTCGAGGCTGAATCGGTGACATCTGACGGTCTGTGTTTGTTGGTCAGACTGATCTGATGCTGACCGGTGAAGCTCCAGAGCCACATCCATCTCCAGATCAGCTGCAGGACCGCTGGGACGACACACACGTCAAACTACCCTGCTCCACACACAACCTGTTCCCCACGGACCGCACGGTGACACACACACACACACACACACACACGTCAAACTACCCTGCTCCACACACAACCTGTTCCCCACGGACCGCACGGTGACACACACACACACACCACACACGTCAAACTACCCTGCTCCACACACAACCTGTTCCCCACGGACCGCACGGTGACACACACACACACACACACACACACACACACACACACACACACGTCAAACTACCCTGCTCCACACACAACCTGTTCCCCACGGACCGCACGGTGACACACACACACACACACACACACACACACACACACACACACACGTCAAACTACCCTGCTCCACACACAACCTGTTCCCCACGGACCGCACGGTGACACACACACACACACACACACACGTCAAACTACCCTGCTCCACACACAACCTGTTCCCCTCGGACCGCACGGTGACACACACACACACACACACACACACACACGTCAAACTACCCTGCTCCACACACAACCTGTTCCCCACGGACCGCACGGTGACACACACACACACACACACACGTCAAACTACCCTGCTCCACACACAACCTGTTCCCCACGGACCGCACGGTGACACACACACACACACACACACGCACTGATACACACACAGGAGTCACAGGGCTGTGATGTTTCTGTACTAGCAGGATGTAGATCTGTTATCCGCTGTATTCTGTGTGTGATGGTGTGTGTTTGAATGTTTCCAGACCGTCCAGAGCCGATGGGATTTGATCCGTAAAGCACTGAGTGTCCCGTTCAGCTCTGCTCATGATGTGAAGGTGATCTCCTGATGAATTACACACATCGTTGCTTGACTGAGTGTGTTCATTCTGAGTCAGTGTGTGCACAGATAAAGGTAGAATTTGAGGTTATCTCAGACATGAATTAAATATGACACAACATTTATTTGGAGAAACGGCTTCTGGAAAAAATGATTCATACTTTTTAAAATAAATTCTACAAATGCAAAATGTTCTGGGTTAATCAGTCATGACCTCATTAAGGTAATTGATGAATAAAAGAAGGAAAGGTGTGTTGTAGTTTTCTGTTTTGTCCAGCGGATGGCAGCAAACATCAGTGTTTGAGGAATGAAAGCCAAACTCACTGCAGATCACTAGACTGAAAATACAGCTGCTGCTTACTGTGACATTTATTTCAACAACTGAACTATTGTCTAAATATTCTCTAGGATGCCATAATGAAATATAATACAGGCCAAGCGAAGGGATGGGGCTTCACAGCACTACATGTGTACTGTAAGGTAAAGACACACATACACACAGATGCACTACACATACAGACACACACACACACACACACACACACAGGCACACGCTCACACATCAACACACACACACACACACACACACACACTGATCCATTAGTGCTCCCTGTTAATGAAGCACTGCATCCTAATTAAACTCATTTGGACAGTTATTGGTGTAAACACGTTCATTACGCTGTCTTCGGTCATGTGACTCTCCTCCCGCTAGCATCGCTAAATATGAGCATCTCGTTATTGATTTGATGTTATTTATGGTACAAGCTGTCATAAACACTTTGTTTTCCTTTGAATTGTAACGACCCATCAATCAATACTTTTAATTAATTAACCCAAAGAGGCAATGCAGAAATATTGCAGAGAAATCAATACTAACACAACAGGATGAAGAACAGGAAGTTCAGAGGCTTTGTGGCACCTGCAGGTTTCTCTTTAATCGAGCCACTCATTAATGAATGAATGTAATGTTGGATTATGTGCTTTAATCGTGTCATAAGCGTAAATCAAATTACTATATGGTTTTTATTTTTGACATGGAGATGTGATTTAGAAGAGTTTTATGCATCACTTGCACTTGTTCCCCTTCAGTAAGTGCTGTGTTCATGTTTCATGTTCAGTTCTCTGAATTACATCTAAACTCACTGTCGTTCAATAAATCCCACAGCGCTGAGACTTCACAAATTCACTCCCTGGATTTTACATGATTTTATACTGTATTGTACATATAGTGAATTGGATGGAGATTCTTAAGTGCAGAAAATACTTATATCCTTTGGGAAACAAGTTAAATAATTAATAAGATATATGTTAATGATTATATCTTGCAAAGGTTCACTTGAAATGTTTTTGAATTGACAGCTGAACTGAAGAAGTAGTATGGTTCTTCATGACCATTTTCCACCGTCTCTGACCTTTAGAAATGAGTGACATTTAAATTAATGCTCAGGGATACTAGTATCTGTCTGCTTCCTCTTTAATCCATCACCTGATCACTCGATGGGCGTCGCTGACCGCTGGATGTGGGCGGGCATATGCTAATGAGCTCAGGATGTCAATATTGTGCTGATTAGTTTCAGTAAATTAGAGATATGAGAGTTTCTACTGTATATTTTCAGAGACCAATGAACTTTATTTTAAATCTAAATATTTTTTTATCTTTTAACCTCTTAAAAAGAGGAAATATCCAGATGTCAAAGGAAAGACAGCAGGGAAATATACATGAAGCCAATTTAAGCTCTTATAAGCACAGGATGGCTGTTCTGTCAGAATCTGATAAATATCATGTGGGCTGTCCTCCTTTAGTTTATATTCGTTATTATGTTTCTGTTTTCATTGGTTAACCCTAACCTGCCAATCCTGATGTGAACCTCAGCGGTGGTTCGTTAATGATGTTTGTTCGAGCAGTAACAAGAGTTTCTTTACTCAGGTGTTTTATGAAAGGAATGTGTCGCTTTAGACGGTGATTGTGAAGACATGTGATGTATTTTGATTGACAGGTTCAGTTTGATTGATGGGAGGAAAGGGCGGGGCCATGTGTGTTTGATTGACAGGCTCAGTTTGATGGATGGGAGGAGTGGGCGGGGCTGCATGTGTTTGATTGACAGCATCTGATTGTTTGGTTTCTCTGAACATCGCAGGGAATCAGACGCACTGTACAGCATGTTGATTGCGTTATGAACAGAACTGACGAATCCCGGTGACATCAGAGAGTGAAGGATCAGCTGTGTGTCTGATGTTGTGTAGATTGTGTGTGTTTTGTTGATTTGAAGTCTCAGCTGGCTGCTGTCCTGCTCTGCGGTTTTACGATATCACCGTTATTTATGACCTTCCTCTGCTCTTCTTTTCTGGTTGTCGTACAAATGTGTCCCGAGCTGGACCCGTTTGAGAACACCCGTCCTCATCTGCATTTGTTCCAGGATGTGTTTTAATCAGACGAGAAACCTCAGAGACCTTGATGAAATTGTCCTTTAGATTGATCATCCTGACACTGTCCTCGTAAATAAGAGCAGCGTTACTCTCATCTATGATAGACTGACACCGTGTGTGTGTGTGTGTGAGAGAGAGAGAGAGAGAGAGAGAGTGTGTGTGTGTGTGAGAGAGAGAGAGAGAGAGAGAGAGAGAGAGTGTGTGTGTGCGTGTGTGTGTTTGTGTGAGAGAGAGAGTGTGTGTGTGTGTGTGTGTGTACTTGTATTTCTATTCTGGTGGGGACTTAAACCTGAATACACACAGACTCATGGGGACTCGTGTCACGGTGGGGACCTAAATTGAGGTCCCCATGGGTAAACAAGCTAATAAATTACACAGAATGAAGTTTCTTGAAAATCTAAAAATGCAGAAAGTTTCCTGTGAGGGTTAGGTTTAGGGTTAGGGTTGGTGTAGGGCGATAGAAAATACGGTCTGTACAGTATAAAAGCCATTACACCTATGGAGAGTCCCCACAAGGATAGTGTGTGTGTGTGTGTGTGTGTGAGAGAGAGAGAGAGAGAGAGAGAGAGAGTGTGTGTGTGTGTGTGTGAGTGTGTGTGTGTGTGTCATAAACTGCTGATTGGCCGTCTGAGTCTGGAGAGCGATGGACCCGCTGCTGGAGTGATTTTATGGGTGCTTGTTTTCCTGTTTCTGATGGTTTGGTCGGACAGCTCTGAGGAGCGTCTGCATTTCTTCTGCTCGTTAGTGTCAAACTGTAAAAGCTCTGAACGTCCGTCTTGACAAAATGAATTTCAGCTTGTCATGGTTTGTCTGTAAATGAGAGTAAAAATGCAGATGAGGTGTTTGTGTCTGCTGAGCAGGAAAGATCAGTCTCTGATCGGAAATAAAAATTCTCTTGATTGACCAACTGTGTCTTTCTTCGTCTTTGTGTGATTCTCTGGTGTTTGAGGGCCATGAACTAGAATCAGCAGAAGCTGTGAAACAGACTGATTACTGAACTTACCCTAGACCACAGAATGCATCTCAATTCAGTTATGTTTGTGTTGAGCTATTGTACTTTCTAGCTTCACATAGTTTTTCTTCTAAAATGAGACGTGTGTGACTGGGAATCAGTGAGGAGTCTTTGACAGACAGGAGAGATGAGGATCTGTGAGGAATTGATAAGACCTTCTTCACGTGTTTAACGTGTCTGTTTGCTCCATGACACTCGTTCAACAGAAAGAGACCTAACACTGTGTGTGTGTGTGTGTGTGTGTGTGCAGCGTCTGCAGCCGTCTGAAGCTCAGCAGATGTTTGGAGAGCTGCTTCCAGAGATGGCACAGCTGGCACTGAGAGCACCACGCCTCCTCACACAGGTACAGGACCTCAGTGAAACCTGCACCGTTCATCCCACTTGTGTTCTCTATTCGTTCTCTATTTCACCTCTGTCTATTTTTCTCTGTTTTTTTGTTTTTTGGTCTCTCTTTTTGTTAATTGCTGTTTTTTGTTCAGAGTTTCCTGCTGTGCTGTTTAACCAGCAAGAGTGTTGATTACGCTCTCGTCTCTGAGTTTATCTAGTTTCCTTCTATTCAGCCTCCACCAGTGTTTAATTTGAACCGGATCCTGTTCCGGAAAAATTTCAGATTTTGGATTTCTGCATTCCGGTGATTGTTTTTAAGGATCCGGCATTAGTGCGTGCGTGCCTCTGAGAGCGAGCGCAGGTTTGTGTATTTGGAGGTTATGTATTGGTCCTCAACAGTCAGCTTTCTTAAGTTCAACCTCGCTCTCATCGATTGCTGCTTACTGTGTTGTGAGCAGCAGAACGTTTGGAGAGAGTGTAATAAAACCAGAGATAATACCAAAGAAAGTGAAATATTGTAATGTATAAACTCTATAAACATAGCCATACGTTAGTATTACTCAGTGTTAAAACAAATCATATAAATGTAACTGTATTCAGAACAGAACAAGCATTAAATAAAAATATATTAATCTGAAGAAACTAAACCAAATCGAAACTAAAGTACCAGTGTTAATTGGGCTCACGTACCTCTCATTCCTAATGTTTCTATATTTGCAATATATTTGAATGGAACTATTATTTAATATGTAGAGGCTTTGCACTTAGAAATATCCTTTTCACATGAGCAAAAATGTGCTTGGCATACAAACTGGACCAGTTATACCACAGATTATTTCAATTTACCAGCGTAACCTCTTTTATTTTTTGGCTGACTCGGTTTTATTTTGATAATGAACAGACTACAATGTCAAGTTTGAGTTTGGAATATGTGGTGTGGTGTCTGTGTATACATAACCATATACATTTTCCTAAAATCATCTTGGCGACCCATGTTTGACCCAGGGTTTGAAGCAGTGCGCTAGTTACTGTAGGTTAATGTAGAAACTTGTGAACGATGCTCTCCTATAATTGTGGCATCCCCGTTTAGTGATGTAGTGATGTCTCTGATATGAAGTGAAGTGAAGATAATATTTATATACTCCAAGAATACTGAACCAATGAACTGAAGTACAGCAACAGACTAAAAGACATTGTGTTGCTTGTATTATGGTCTTGATTATTACTTTCTTCAAAAGGCTTATCTGTCATTTCACTTGGTCTTTGTTAATTTATTTGTTTTATTATTTCTGTTTTATGTGTCAATGGTTAGATTTTTTATGTACAGCACTTTGGTCAGTCTGTTCTTTTATAAATAAATGAAACCTTGCTGTCCACCTTTGCTAACGAATCTCAGTAAAAGTCGAGAGCATTTTCAGCCTGTGGAGGCATTTTGATGTTTTTGTTGATGAAATCAGTCTGAATCAGTGTATTTCTCTGTGTGTGTGTTCAGCCGATCCCGCTGTTGAGGACGCAGTGCTGTCGATCTCTCACGCTGTCTCAGGAGCAGGTCTCCTGTCTGCTGGCAAACGCTTTCTTCTGCACCTTTCCTCGACGAAACTCTCACCGGACGGAGTTCAGCAACTATCCTGACATCAACTTCAGCAGGTGCCACATAAAGCACATTGCATGCATACAAGAGTCAAACACTATCAGTCCTGAGTGAAGATTACACAACTACTTAATAACGAATAACTTAACAAATACATACATGTGTGACGTGATGAGACATGAGGTCAGGGTTCGACAGAAATCAGTCCAGTGTTTTCTGTGAATGCAGAGGTTTGACGTCATCGATTGGAGCTCGTCTGTGTCGAAACACACAAACAGTGACTTGGACTGTCATTTATGAATATGAGATATTAGTCCGGTCTGTGTTTTGTAGGTTGTTTGAAGGTTCATCTCAGAGTAAGCAGGAGAAACTCAAAACGCTCCTGTGGTACTTTAGACGGATCACGCAGCAGAGTGAGTTGGGCTTCTCTGCACATCACACACTCGTTTATTAATGAATCGATCGAATTATGCTGTTTGTTGTGTGTTTTGTTGATCCGAGGGCCGACCGGTCTCATAACATACACCAGACAGTGTCTGCAGCGTTTGCCCTCGTGGTCCAGGTGAGACCGAGCGATCTTCACACACTCCACAGAGCTTTATTCCCACAGGCCCATGTCTAACAAACACTCTTCTTCATTTGGTCTTTAGCTCAGAAAAGCAGTTCAGCAAGCTCCGCATCAGCTGTGAGGGAACCATAGAAGAGCAGGGCTACGGCATGCTGCAGGTGAAAACAAGACGTCATATACTCTAGAAAATGAAGACCATTCACTTTGCATTGTCACATCAATTTCATTACCTTTATTACTGTAATGCAGAAAAGAAATTCTATTCTAGTTAATTTTATGCATTTTTATTATTCTCATTTTTCTGAGTACTGCTTCTTTACTTTGATGCTGAGGCTCTCTGGGACAAGAATCATTTTCATGTAATTCTATTGTGAAATATGACCTGGATGTGCTGTGTGTGTGTGTGTGTGTGTGTGTGTTTTCTGCAGGTTGACTTTGCCAACCGGTTCGTTGGTGGGGGGGTGACTGGTTCTGGTCTGGTTCAGGAGGAAATCCGTTTCCTGATAAACCCGGAGCTCATCGCGGCTCGGCTCTTCACTGAAGCACTGGAGGATAACGAGTGTCTGATCATCACAGGTAGACACACACACACACACACACACACACACACACAAGGATTCCTGTGGTGTTTGTGTTCAGACTGTAATCAGCACTCGGATCTCCAGACCTGCTGAGACTCTTTCAATCACACGTCTGTCTCTCACTGAACACACTCAAAGCATGTGAAAAAGTGTTTACATGCGCCGTGTTAGCGACCTCATCAAAACCCTGTAGACATGCGTCGATGTGAGAAGCTTTATCGTGCAAATTATGAGTTTTCATGAACATTCGTGAGTTTTCACCAGCAATCCACAGATTAGTGTGACACCAGCTGCAGGACACAGTGTGTGAGAGTGTCTGAGAGAGTGTGAGAGCATGTAAGTGTGTGTGTGTGTGAGTGTGTTTGTGTGACTGTGAGAGAGTGTGAGAGAGTGTAAGTGTGTGTGAGTGAGCGTGTGAGTGAGCGTGTGAGTGAGCGTGTGAGTGAGCGTGTGAGTGAGTGTGTGAGTGTGTGTGAGTGTGAGTGTGCGTGAGTGTGAGTGAGTGTGTGAGTGAGTGAGTGTGAGTGAGTGAGTTTGTGTGTGTGTGAGTGAGTGAGTGTGAGTGAGTGTGAGCGAGCGTGAGCGTGCGTGTGAGTGAGCGTGAGCGAGCGCGAGTGTGCGTGTGTGTGAGCGTGTGTGTGAGTGTGTGTGTGAGCGAGTGTGTGTGTGCGAGTGTGTGAGTGAGCGAGTGTGAGCGAGCGAGTGTGTGTGAGTGTGAGTGTGTGTGAGTGTGAGTGTGTGTGTGAGTGTGAGCGTGTGTGAGAGTGAGCGTGTGTGAGAGAGAGCGTGTGTGAGAGTGAGCGTGAGTGAGCGAGCGTGAGCGTGTGTGTGTGTGTGAGTGAGCGAGTGTGAGCGAGTGAGAGTGAGCGTGAGCGTGAGTGAGTGTGAGCGAGTGTGAGCGTGAGCGAGCGTGAGTGAGCATGAGCGAGCGTGAGTGAGCATGAGCGAGCGTGAGCGTGTGTGAGTGTGTGTGAGTCAGAGTGAGTGTGAGTGAGCGAGTGTGTGAGTGTGTGTGAGAGTGAG